>NW_026127478.1:0-21989 GCF_022985175.1 Labeo rohita
AGCAAACTAAATTATACTTACCTATAACAGATACTCTGTATGTAACGATATTGTTGTTTGATTTGCCACTTGTTGTTGCTGTGTAGAGTCCACTGTCTGTCTTCTGCATGTTCTTCAGTGTTAAGGAGAAGGTTTTATTATTGAAATCCATTCGGTCCTTGTACGAAGGGTGAGGTTTGACTTTTTTAGGTTCACATGTATATTTAACTATATTCTGTGATTTATCATTTTTCCAGGATAAATCATCGAACTCTGGTAGTTCTTGTGTCTGTATATCTAGTTGAACAGAATTTCCTGTCTGCACAAACACAGAGATCTCAGCACTGAACCCTGAGGAGAGAAAGAGGTGAACTCACTTTTTTTTTCTCCTGAAATGGGAATGAGATTTTGATATTAATATTAATGCAGTACTTGCATTCATGGAAAAAAAAAAAACCTGCACTGTTTGAGAGGCTCTGGAGCTTTAAATCCAAGTCTCTCACCATGCTGCTGTGTATCTCTGTGGTCAGGTATGCATCTTCCACTCTTAGATTCATCTTTGAGTGATTGATGTTATGCATTTATCTGAATTGGAGCTGAATTTAATTCTGAATTGGATTCAATTTGTTTAATTGTGTAATTGCCATGGTACATTTTTACCTGACAAGTAACATGTTATATTTGTTTATTCTGATCTCTTTTGAAATAATTATTTCTAGATTAAAGTGTGGTCTGGTGTTTCCGCAAGTCTGTGTCTAAGATGGATCACACTGAAGTACCAATGAATGGACTATGAGGAACATCTTTAGGGATCTTCCGATTTCTGACAAGTTACAGTTTTCAAGATTATAGAACAAAAAAATACACTTTGTTATGGCTATAGCAGTGTGCAGCCTACTTAATGGTATAATAATCCTGTACATCCTGTATCCTCTATATAAGATCAGAAATGGAGAGTTTGTGCCTGTGCTTTCACTGTTGGCCAAGTGAATTACTAAGCAATATCAGGTCCTTAATAAACGAATAATGGAAAGTATGGGATTTCCAGAATAATCAAATATCTAAATTAATACATAATCGATATTTGGATCGGATTTAATTAGAGAAACCATCTAAAGTTAATGGTCATCTGAAATTGGGGTCAGATTAAACACGGAGCTAGATTAAAATCTAAACTAAATCCTGATCAATTAAGACTTGAACTTTGCAGAAGCGCAATTAAAAAACCAAGCACACATTAAACCTTTAACCAGACCACTTGCAACCTAATATTTTGTTAAAAATTGGAAATTTTTTAAAGCATGAGGATTTTTCAAATTATATATACAGTACCAGCTTTAATGCACTTATCAAAATAACAATGAAATAACAGAATTGGGCATAAAATAATGTCTTTAGAATCATTCATACATGTGAAAATCATCTGAGAATACGGATAGTTGTAACATGACTTAGGAAGATAGAAATTAGTTACTCTGAAACAAAGGTGAGCAGATGTGAAGGCAGTGAAACATTTAATTAATGTAATAACAAAACCAAACAAAGAACAAAAACAGTAACTGAGTAAAACAAAAAAAACTAAACTACCAACACAAATCTAAAAGCACAGACACAAATGAGAGCTATCAGTAGTTCAGTCATTAGAGTCAGGTCATTGCTTCTTTTAGTTTAAATGATAATCTCTAGCTTTTTGTTGTGATCAGCGCTTTATAGAAAAAGGTCTATTTCAGATCAGATCAGATGTCGGTTTATTGGAAACTACAATCCACTAACATATGATAATGAGTTGTGAAAATAACTAAAGAAAATAATCCTTTGTAGTAAGTGAAACTGTTATTTCAGCAATTCAGGGGGCAGCTGTGGCCTAATGGATTACAGAGTCAGACTTGTAACCCAAGGTCACAGCTTCGAGTCGCGGGATGAAACTCTAACAGTACTCTAACTATAATACTAACAGATATTAGCACTGGTGCAGTCTTTATAATAATAATACTAATAAAAACGGTAACACTTTATTTTATGGTTTCTTAGTTGCTTGCATATAGCATGCATATTACTACAATATTAGCCCTTTATTAGTACTAATTAAGCACATATTAATGCCTTATTCTACATGACCTTATTCTACATACCTAATCCTACCCAATATCCAAACTTAACAACTACCTTACTAACTATTATTAAGTAGCAAATTAGGAATTTATTAAGGGAAAAGTCATAGTTAATAGTAAATAAGTGTTATCTATTCTAAAGTGTTACCAAAACTACAAATCAAGATTTTACACAGTGTTTTAGTAACAAAAATCAATTATCAATTTTAAAATTGTTTAAAGAATTTCTTTCAGAACATGTTTGAGAATTAACAACGGAGAATCATCAAAAACTGAGAATACAATACTAAATTATTGTAAAATAGTATCCTATAAAGAATATTTCAATAAATGCATTAATATGCACATAATAATGCAGAATATTCCAATATCCTTTAATGATCATTCAGTTGTATAATAAACATTTTTATATTAAACATTGTATAATAAATATTTTTTTTTACCTGTTTTGAAGGTCAGAAGAAAAAGAAGTAATGGCTGATTTACTGACATTCTCCTAAATTAAAAAGATAAAAACCTAGAAAGAAACAGAATTTAAAATGACTGCTGTTGTGTCGACTTCCTAGTAGAAAAGGAAGATCAATGTGACACTGATGAGGAAAAAAAAAACAAATTCCTGTTGAGCCTCAGAGGTTCTGGGTTTTAATCAGAAATCAAATAAACAAAAGAGCAATAAACATAAAAAGACAAAATGATGAAAACTGAAGTGTGGAAACACATTTCAATAAAAATCTCTTCATCTCATTGTTAATGTAAGCATGTACCACATCAATTGCTCAAAAGGTGTTTAATAGATTGTTACACAACTTTTAACAGTTTTGCATACAACAACTTCACAGCTTTGCACCACCTCCTGTCTTTCTCACATCTACATGTCTACTCTGCTGGAATAAACCACTTATGAATTCAGCAAAATACACTTTCTGGCACTTTTTACACTCTGCACATGCTGAAACTGCCATCAAGATGCATATAGAACCACAAGTTACAAAAGTTTACAAAAAGGAAAGTCTGTTGCTTGGAAAAAGAGAGAAGTGTCACAAGAATCAGATTTAGCTTATATCATATATTTAGATTTACTTCATATATTAATATGCAATACACCTCACTCTCACCTATAATATGCTCTGTATGTAACAACGTTATTGTTAGATTTTCCAGCTGTTATTGCTCTGTAGAGTCCACTGTCTGTCTTCTGCATGTTCTTCAGTGTTAGAGAGAAGGTTTTATCATTGAAATCCACTCTGTACCTGTAGCAAGAGTGAAGTCTTACTACTTTAATTTTATGAAAATATTTAACTACATTCTGTAATTTATCTTTTTTCCAGGATAATAAATCAAACTCTGGTATTCCTTGTGTCAAACACAGAGATCTCAGCACTGAACCCTGAGGAGAGAGAAAATAAGTCTAAGCTGTTTGCTTGCTTCTGTCTGTTTTCATGGAGAGTAATCGGGTCATTCCAGCTGGAATCATCAAATGGTCCCCACCTGACCCCCTCAGATTTTTCTGAAAAAATCTATGTGATGGGCAATATGCCCAAAAGATCATATACAAAATTTCCAATCTCTACTGTGCATACTTTTTTTTTTTTTTTTTTTACAAAAAATCTGTAAAAGAAGTTTGTTTTTCACCCCATTTTGGCATCACTGTCTGAGTGACCATGTTCAGACTAAAATATCTCCAGAATTATTTGTGCCAGGTCCATGAAATTTTCTGGGCTAAGAGTCTTAGTCCAGAACTGCATGAATTACAACTCACAGCATTGTTACTGAATTTACACCTGAATGCTGGCCCTCTACTTTTCTTTGAAACTATTACTTTAAGGGTTTTCAGATGTCCATAGAAACCTCAATTTTCAATGTATAAGCATCAAACTTGGTAAATGGTCTGATATGTTCCATGTCTTTCACATCCTTTGACATCAGACAATAGAGTCTTATGGATGTTGAGATATTAAGGTCCAAAAATTGAAAAAAACTAATTTACACCAATGTTCAGAGCAATATTTCCCATGAATGACACCAGGTGTGAACATAAAACTTGTTTTTTTGAAAGAGCATGTTCTTATTGATAAAATATAAAAAAATTGGGATGGGGTTTTGCCTCATTTTTCTGTAATAATTAAAAAAAAAAAAAGCATTGTTGTGTGACATTCACAACTACTGTAGTACCAGCTATTTTGAACTCATATGCCTAAATTAATGCTATAATGCAGCATTCCATTGTGCTCGGGACTCGGGGAAATCCGACCTCCACCTCGGGAAAATGCAATGGAACGGCCACTTAAGTTGGGGTTCCGAAACACACATTCGGGCCAGTTCAGTGCAGACCGAGTCGGTTGGAATTATCCATAGGCGTCCATATTTTTGCCAACTGTTACAATGGAACGCATTTACGACGGACATCGGGAGAACTAACTCGGATTCACCGACTACCGACATTCAATGGAATGCAACATAAGTACCTAATCTTGATGTTCCACCCAATCCAGTGAATAATACATCCATTTTCATTGAGAAAGCAGGGCAATATTGATTAGAAATAATAATATTCAGGTGGTATGAGATCTAGCATCAATCAATCAATAAGTGAATCAGTCAACAATGATCAATTTTGAGGTCAGTCGAGTATCAGGAACACCAGGATTCCATGTCAACTTTGAGGTTGACCCAGTTGAACTAAGCCTTCACATCACAGATATGGCCCCAGGACAATGTGTTACTTGTGTGTATGACCGACAATGGTGGGTTGGTATCATCAGAGACGTCTCTGACACAGAGCAAGACATTCAAGTGCTTTTTTTGCATCCCCATGGCCCAGCTAGAGGCTACTTTTGGCCAAAAAGGGAAGATGTCTGTTGGGTGCCTCTCCAGCACATCATAATGAAAATTGATGTGCCAGTTACTTCCACTGGACGATGCTATGTCATAAAAGAAAATGAAACTGTGGATTCAGACACTTTCATGAACAACTTTCAGTAACTGTTATGTCACACATTTATTTGTGTTGGTGGTATACATTATTAAAGTGACTCATGTCTGGAAGTACGTTTTTTGTATTTTGTATTTTGTATTTTTTTGTATAAGTGGAACATTAATAAATTCTGTTGAAATGCCCATACCAAGTTGAATAGCAAAAGTGAACAATAGGATCAGTGACGAAACTCTGAGTTTTAAAAAAATCATTACAGAAAAACGAGGCAAAACCCCATCCTAATTTTTTATATTTTATCAATAACAATATGCTCTTTCAAAAAAACAAGTTTTATGTTCACACCTAGTGTCATTCATGGGAAATATTGCTCTGAACATTGGTGTAAATTAGTTTTTTTTCCATTTTTGGACCTTAATATCTCAACATCCATCAGACTCTATTGTCTGATATCAAAGGATGTGAAAGACACGGTACATATCAGACCATTTACCAAGTTTGATGCTTATACATTGAAAATTGAGGTTTCTATGGACATCTGAAAACCCTTAAAGTAATAGTTTCAAAAAAAGTAGAGGGCCAGCATTCAGGTGTAAATTCAGTAACAATGCTGTGAGTTGTAATTCATGCAGTTCTGGACTAGGACTCTTAGCCCAGAAAATTTCATGGACCTGGCACAACTAGTTCTGGAGATATTTCAGTCTGAACATGGTCACTCAGACTGTGATGCCAAAACAACAAACTTTTTTTTACAGATTTTTTGTGAAAAAAGTACGCACAGTAGAGATCTGAAATTTTGTATATGATCTATTGGGCATATTACCCATCACATGGATTTTTTTCAGACAAATCTGAGGAGGTCAGGTAGGGAACTTTTCCAAAATTTGATGATTCCAGCTGGAACGACCCAATCACACAGTTGCCACAAACAAGGGTTTATTTGAATTTTAATTAAGTTAATGGCCGTTTTTGAAGTGAAACCAAAACAATTCCAAAAACACTTGATTGATATGTCAACTAAACTAAAAAGACTGTAAACTAAACATGTTCTTCCAACCCTAAATATTTTAGCTTTACACATAACAGTTGGAGCCCACTGGGACTTCATGAAGAAGACTCCATTAGGCGCAATATAACAGCTAATGTGAAATGGCAGACACAACAGTGCAGTTGCTTTTTTTATCACTGGTTTGCTCTGTTGACTAATACATGGCTGCTTACAGAAGTCTAAATCTGACTTCCTGATTTCAGATCCTGTCTCAGACTGGTCCTACATTTATTTATTTATTTACTTGTTTTTTAAAGTTATTAAACATTTCTTAGTTTGTACATTAAGTCATGATTTATGATTGGCCATGTTAACGTAATTTATTTTTTTTTTTTTTTTTTTTTTTTTTTTTTTTTTTATTAAGCACAATAAAACATAGATAGACAGCAACATGATGACACAGACTGAGACCAGTCACAGATATATACACATATATACGTAAATGAGACACAGAGGGGGAGAAAACTAAATAAAACAGGGCAGAACAAAGCAAAAAAAAAAAAAAAAAAAAAAAAAAAAAAAAAAAAAATTACAAGAAGATGGGAACAAAGATGAGGAAAAGACAAAAAAACAAGCTGTAAATGTATGGATGTGGTAGTTTACATGGGTACAGAAATAAGTCAAATCATTCGATTTCTGTGTTGTTTAGTAAAAAGATTTAACTATAGACATAACTGTACTAAATATTGAACGGGAAGCAATTCAATATATAATAGTAGTAATATTACAATACAATGTTAAACAGCAATCGGAGCAGTAGATGTTAATCTCAGTATAATGACACAGATCCAGGATGCAGTAACATCAATGACAGATGATATCCTACTTTTTACGTGACTGAGCAGATAATTAGGAGGAGCCCTAGTAGAAATATAATAATATAATGAAACCAGTAATGGACACAGAGGTGGAAGCAGTGGGAGCATCGATGATTGTAATAGTAATAGCACACTAGTATAAAATAGACTAATTGGTAGAGTTATTGCTAATTATTGCAAATGATGTCTCCCATCCCCTAAGGTCCAGCAGCCTCCCCATCCCCGCCAGCGAGCACATCCGACACACCCATCGGCACAGACCCCAACAATGTCCCCACTCCATCCTGTCCCTCCACCTTGTTTCTCACCCTGCCAGTGACTAGACCCCACTCCTATGCCAGTGAATCTCATTTTATATAATGGTCCACCACACCATGCACCTCCAGAACAGGCTCCCCCAGTCTGTGTGTGATCTGATGGGTGACCGCTCATTATTAGTACTGTTTTTATCCACTGAACCCTTTTTATGTTGCAAACTGGCCGTAGTCCTGGTGTTCATCAGTCAGCTCCCCAACCAAAGACACCACATCCAGCATAGTTTCAATTTTGATTTCGTCAAACTCATTAAGATGGGGCAATGCTGGCAGAAGCAGCAAATGGAGGGGTCAGGTTACCTTAACCAAGATACCGATAGAGCCCGTGCCGCCCAGATGTGCCCGTCAGACCCACCGACAGGGACAAAGCAGCTGCAACACCCTGAAAGCTTATGTGCTATCTAAATGAATACATAACACATATACAACCACTGCCTCCAACCCTGTTGACTATAATAATAATAATAATAATAATAATAGCAATAATAATAGTAACAACAGAAGTAGTATTAATATTAGTAGTAATATACCGGATTTAAAAATATCAAAAACAAACAAATTTCATTTTCATCAAAGTCAGTTATCATACAGCTATCATATAAATATAATATCATTGTTTGTATTTGTATATCATGAAATTAGTTTGAGGCATCAATTATAAATCTTGAGGCTTAATTGGGGCATCAGCTCATCAGCTAGTTTTATTCAATATTTAATGGTGAAAACAGAGGGCTGAAAGTTGTATTAAATCTGAGTAGCTGGTTTTGTGTTTTTGTTGTATGTTGTTCTTGAATGATATGTTCCCTTAACAAATGTATCCATTGTGTAGCTGAAATTTGGCATTTATTTTTCCAGTTAAGTAATATAGTTTTCTTGGCGATAGCTAGAGACATGAGTAAAGGAACTGGGTGTTTAAAAGCTGGGTTAATTTGAGATGTGTCACCGATAAGGCATAGTACTGGGAGCATTGGGATAATAGTTTTGAAGATTTCTGTTAATTTATTTGTGACATCTGTCCAGAATTGATTAACTGGTGGGCATAACCAAACTGCATGAAGATAGGTGTCTTGTGTATTTGAACTGCAGTTGGTGCATCTGTCAGAATTTTCTAGGCCCATTTTAAACATCTTGTGTTGCGTAATGTGTGTTCTATGTACAACTTTATACTGAATTAATTGGATATTTGTATTTGTGCTAAAGATAAAAATATTTCCGCAAACTGTTTCCCAAAATTCCTTATCTGTGCTGATATTAAGGTCTTTTTCCCATTGTTTTACTGGTGCAGCAGTGTTTGTGTCTATAGATGATATTAAAGCATATAATTTCGAAAGCGGCTTTGCAGAGTTACTGATTGTGCTAATACGTTTTAAAATTGGAGGAGGTTGTGCTATATCATTGATTCCTGTTGTGGTTTTAATAGAATTTTTAATTTGTAGATAGTAATAATAGTGTTCTTTTCCTAGATTAAATCTCTGCATTAATTCTGTAAATGTAATGAAGGTGTTACCCGGAAACAGATGATGTAAGTGTGTGATGCCTTTCTCCTTCCATTTTTTATTGCTGAGTGGACTATGGTTGATAGTAAAATCCGGGTTATTCCATATGGGTGAATTGATATGTGGAGTGAGCACATGATTTGTCAGTGTATTAGTTTGCCACCAAGCAGTGAGAGTTGTTTTAATCATTGGATTTGAAAATAGATTTTGTTTTTTAATTTTTTTAGTGAGTGATGGGAGGTCAGATATAGCAATGTCTTTACATTCTGCTTGTTCTAACTCTAGCCATGGGTTTTGGGTAGTGTCATGTCTTATCCATTTACATAGGTATTGTAGATGAGATGCTAAGTAATAGTGTAGAAAGTTAGGTGCTGCCAAACCACCTTGAGCTTTATTTTTTTGTAACTTTTGTAAACTTATTTTAGGTTTCTTGTTTTTCCAGTAGAATTTATTTATAGATTGATTTAATGAGGTGAACCATTTCTTAGTTGGCTGTACTGGTGTCATGGTAAATAAGTAAAGAGCTTTTGGTAGTATACACATTTTAACTGTTGCAATGCGGCCTATAATGGAAAGTGGTAGATTCATCCATCTAGTTAAGTCATCTTCTATTGTTTTTAGTAGTGGAATAAAATTAAGGTTAAATAAGTCAGATAGGTTCTGGGAGATTTTTATTCCTAAATATGTTATATTATTTATTGAGAATGGTGTATTCTGTATACTATTGTCATGTGAATTCAAATTCAGTGGTAAAATTGTTGATTTGGTCCAGTTTATGGAATAATCTGATATAGTCGAATATTTATTGATGAGTTTAATTATTTCTGAAAGAGATATTTGGGGGTTTTGTACAAACAGTAATATATCGTCTGCATATAAAGAAATTTTATGATTAGTGTTATGTGATGTTACTCCATGGATGTTATCATTCTGTCTTATTGCAATAGCCAAAGGTTCTATGAATAAAGCGAAGAGTAATGGAGATAGGGGGCAGCCTTGTCGAGTCCCTCGCTGAAGTTGGAATGGTGAAGATATTTTACCATTTGTTATAACAGAAGCTAATGGTGTTTTATATAATGTTTTAATCCAGTTGATAAAAGAGTCTCCAAATCCAATTTTTTTAAGTGTAGTATAAAGAAAGTGCCAATTAACTTTATCAAAAGCTTTTTCTGCGTCCAGTGATATGATTATAGTTTTTTCCTTATTTTGCTTACATATGTTCATTATATTGAATAATCGTCTGGTATTATTAGATGATTGGCGTCCCTTTATGAAACCTGTTTGATCCGGATGGATGAGAGATGTAATTACTGATTCCAGACGGGTTGCTAAAGCTTTACTTACTATTTTTAAATCTGTATTAATAAGAGATAATGGGCGATAACTAGTGCATAATGTTGGGTCTTTATTTGGTTTGAGTAATATTGTAATTAACGCTGAGTAATAACGTAATTTATTCTTACTTTGTGGAAGTTAATTCTTATTATTTTGTGTATAAATATATTTTTGTCTGCATGACATGAGAGCCTCCAAAAGCTTTATCAATGTTATCTCAGGCAAAGATAAATCCAAGACTAAGCCAAGAATCAACAAAAGCTTGATTTATTTTAATAAATAAATAAATGTTTAACTGGAGAAAAACATGTGGCCAGAAGTAAGATTAAATGTCACCATCTAGTGGTTTTCAGTCAAAATGCACAAAAATAATTCACACAAAAATATTTAGCAGTTTGATCGTGGATGTTAACGCTCAGATGGATGTTAATCAATGCTAGAGAATACAACTTAATTGGACAAACAACTACTTTTTACTTTTTTCCTTTTAAAAAAACAACAACCATATAACGAAATTGCAGAGAATAGTAACAGTGTGTAACATGATGGAGATTACTACGAAGGAACTACAAACAAGAAACAGGAAACATGAACAGGGCAAAATGCAAATTAATAGTACATATAAAGTAAAGCACAAGGAATACAAAACATAAGACATAACAAAGGGTGCCATTTTGAGATGAGTCTTGTGACGGCTTCCTCATGACACATAGCCAGTTTCATTTTAAGTGTCATCTGGTGAAATGGCGGGTGGTGTCTGGTTTGGTTCTGAATAAAAGTATGGTCTGTTTCATGGGGGACTGTTGATTATCTCCCGTTTCCTCTTGTGTTTGGGCTTCAGCCTAATAAAATGCATAGAGAAATGTTTTTTTTTTTAATGTTTTAAAAGTCGAATCCCTCACTGTAAAACAGATTCTGAGTCATAAATACATTATTGGAGTATGTTTTACAAGAAAATACAATATTTTTTTTTCTACTTCAGATTTTTATGTTTAATTCAGTGTTACTTGCCATTTCTTTTAATTTTTTTTGTGAAATTGAGAAAGAACAAGGAAATCAAGGGAGAAAAAAAAAGCACAAAACACTGCATAGTTACCCAAATACATCAACAGCTTTATCCAGATGTAAAACACAACAAGTATATAACAATTTGTCCTGGGACATAATAAATGTGTCTAATTGCTTTTTGCTACACTCTTTCTTTTAACGACACCTACAGAAGAAGGAATTTTTAGATGAATAAGTTATAATAAAAAAAAAAGGTTCCTTGAGGAACACAAAGTGGTTCTTCAATGGCATTGCCCTGAAAAAGCCTTTTGGAACCCTTTCTCTAATTTTTTTGTAGACCGTGTATACACTTGCTATACAATTAAAGATAAGATGATATGTTTTGAATAGTTTGGGAACCACTGATTTGTGTAGATGGAAGCTTTGTGAGATTGTAACAAGCAACTGTAACGGGACTCTAGTGAAGCATGTTAGATCCAGATGCGAGCTTTATTAAACACAATGTAGTCAAGACAGGCTAAGAAATAAAACCGTGGAAAATAACAAAAACAAGGCAAGAAAATCAGGGAAAACGCTTGGTAGAGTCCGCACAGGCAAAACAATATGTCGCGAAGCCTGTTTGGAATGGCCTTAAATGGCCACCAAATAGGAAGTAACCATAGAAGCAGCAGAGGGAGCGGCAACAGGAAGTCCATGGGTAAGGGCTCCCTCTGCTGACAGGGCATTACAGAATCCCCCTCTAGGAGCGACTCTTGGTGCTCAAGCAACAACAGTCCAGGAGGGTGGGGGAACAGAGGCAAAACAGGGGGTGGGATGGAGGGCTAGGTCTGTGCAGAGGAGGTGGGCCTGGATTGTGGAGCAGGGACAGACAGTGAAGCACTGGAGGACCTGGACCCTGGAACAGTGGCAGACAGTGAAGCACTGGAGGACCTGGACCATGGAGCTGTGGCAGACAGTGGAACTCTGGAGGACCTGGGCCGTGGAGCTGTGGCAGACAGTGGAACTCTGGAGGACCTGGGCCGTGGAGCTGTGGTAGACAATGGAACCTTGGAGGACCTGGACCGTGTAGCTGTGGCAGACAGTGGAACCCTGGAGGACCTGGGCCATGGGATAGTGGTAGACAGTGAAACCTTGGAGGACCTGGGCCGTGGAGCAATGGCAGACAGTGGAACACTGGAGGGCCTGGGCCGTGGAGCAGTAGCAGATAGTGGAACCTTGGAGCAGAAGTCCACCATGGTAGATTCTGAGAAAACTGGAGCCATGGTGGGGCAGGCAGAGCAGGGAGCCATGGCGGGGCAGGCAGAGCAGGGAGCCATGGTGGGGCAGGCAGAGCAGGCATAACAGGGAGCCACGGCGGGACAGACAGAGCAGGCAGAGCAGACAGGAGCAAAGATATCCACAGTGGAACTAATGACATCCATAGCAGAGCAGAGAGTTCATGATTAGCCTTCTTGGGCATGACATGGCAGGCAGAGGGTTCGTGATAGGCCTCCTTGGCCGTGACATGATGGGCAGAGAGTTCATAGAAGGATGCTGCCCCCATAGGAGGTTCTGCAGCCGGAGCCACCACCTCCGGGGGCATTGGTGCAGACTCGTGGTCAGACGTGGCAGTGAGTTCATGGGTGGACGCCGCCTCCTTTGGAGGATCTACAGCATGAGCTGACACCTCTGGAGGCATAGCCGCAAACTTGTGGACAGGAAAGGCCCGTGGGCAGATGAAGTCTCAGGAGCAGACTCATGGTCAGACGAGGCCTCTGGAGCACAGTGTGTAGCCCACACACTCAAAATGGCAACAGCCATTACAGGCAGCACAGTAGATAGTGGGATGCCTGCCGGTCTTGAGGGTGTGGACACTGTGGACACGTAGCTTGGAAGTGTGGGCTCTGCGTGGCTTGGGAGCTAAGTCAAGACTTGGCAAGGCTTTGGAACAGCGGTTAAGACCTGACGAGGCTCTGGGATGTCAGCTGGTACGAGACAAGGCTCTGGGGGGTCAGCTGAGACGTGACGAGGCTCTAGGAGATCAGCTGAGACGTGATGAGGCTCTAAGAGATCAGCTGAGACACGACGAGACTCTGGAGGATCAGCTGAGACATGACGTGGCTTTGGAAGGTCAGACGGGACCTGGTGAGGTTCTGGCAGAATGGCCGTGGCTTGGCGAGGCCTTGTACTAGTGGGCATGTTGTGAAGAGGCTCTGTTAGGAGCATAGCGGTTACTTGACTTAATTCAGGAAGGTCTGCCGTGACTTGACTTGACTCAGGGAGGTCTGCCATGACTTGACTTGACTTGACTCAGGGAGGTCGGCCGTGACTTGGTTCAACTCGTGAAGAACAGCTGTGACTTGACCTGGCTCGTGAAGGTCAGCTGTGACTTGACTTGGTTCATGAAGGTCAGCTGTGGCTTGACTTGACTCGGGGACAACAGCAGTAACTTGACTCGGCTCTGCTGTAACTTGGCTTGGCTCATGAAGATCAACTGTGGCTTGGCTTGGGGAAGACAGCAGCAACTTGACTTGGCTTATGAAGATCTGCTGTAACTTGGCTTGGCTCATGGAGATCAGCTGTGGTTTGGCTTAACATAGACAACCCAGCTGTAACTTGACTTGACTCAGGAACAACAGCTGTAACTTGGCTTGACTCATGGAGAACAGCTGTGACTTGGCTTAACTCATGGAGAAAAGCTGTGCCTTAACATGGCTCAGGAAACACAGCTGTCTCTTGACTTGGCACTGAGAATGCAGCCCTGACTTGACTCGACACCGGAGGATCAGCCATCACTTGATTGCTTTAGGTACGGCAGATATGATGGGATGAGTTTCGGATGAGATGATTTTGGCATGATGAGGCTTAGGTGTAGCACCCATCTTGGCCGGGGACTCAGATGGGGCGGCCATCTTGTGAACAGGCTTGGGGATGGCGGCCATCTTGTGAACAGGCTTGGGGATGGCGGTCATCTTGTGGACTGGCTCTGGGATGGCGGCCATGACGGGTGCAGACTCTGGACGGGCAGGCATGGCGTGAGCAGGCCCTGGAGCAGAAGACGCGACGTGAGCAGGCTGTGGCTTGGTGGACATGACTTGAGCAAGCTTTGGCTTGGCAGGCTTGGCATGAGAGGGCTCTGGCATGATATAAACAATTCCGGACATGAAGGTTGGGGTGTGAAAATGTTCTGATGTAATGGGTGCTGAAGGATTGCAGGGCTCCTTATCCGCAATCCCCACAGCCAGCAGCAAAACATAGTCAATATATTGCTCCAAAGACCAGTGAATTTTACCTCCAGGTAGGCCAGAACGAATGGGGTCGTTTAATCTGTGGCGGAAAATGTCCTTAAGTGCCACATCATTAAAAGTCACCAAATGGCACAGCTCACAAAAATCAGCAACATAATCTTCAATGGGCTGGTTACCTTGGCGGAGACAGAAGAGGCGTGATGCTGGATCCATGGTTGAAGTTGTGTGTTCTGAAAGCCGCTGGATCTTTGGTAGGCGAAGTATTCTGTAACGGGATTCTAGTGAAGCATGTTAGATTCAGATGCGAGCTTTATTAAACACAGAGTAGTCAAGACAGGCAGGGTCGATCTCCAAACAAACAGTAACATGTAGGCAAGACAAAAGCAAAATCCAAATAAGCAAGCAGAAGGTAAAAATCCAAGAGAGAGCAGTCCAAAGTGACAAATGAACAAGGCTATGAAACTAGGAAAAACTATGGCAATAAAGCAAGACAAAACTATGGCAAAAAAAACACAAGGCAAAACTATGACTAAGACACAAAACCATGGAAAAAAACAAAAACAAGGCAAGAAACTCAGGGAAACCGCTTGGTAGAGTCCACACAGGCAGAACAATACTTCACGAAGCCTGTTTGGAATGGCCCTCCTTAAATGGCCAAACAGGAAGTAACCATAGAAGCAGCAGAGGGAGCGGCAACAGGCAGTCCATGGGTAAGGGCCCCCTCTGCTGGCGTGGCATTACAGCAACAAAAACAAATAATGCAGAAATGGATGTACAGCTTAATGATAAACAATAATTTGAAGCTTACATGAACTTGACTGTACTACCTGCCACTACCTCCTCCTGGGCACCTGTGAGGTTTAGAATAAACAGCCATATATTAATGTTAGGACTTATCAAACAATAATAATATATTCTATTCTTAAATTATTATTTGGCACCAGCAAAGAACCAATATGTATCAGTCCTCATTGTAGACATGTGCATACATTGCGACATTTAAACCTGAACAGGCTGTGTTATGTCAAGGTGATTATGGAAACTAAAAAATTAACTCTAAACTGGAAAACCTAGAATGTGCTTGAGTTTAAGATAAGTAGTTCTTAAAGATCTTTTCTAATTGGTTACTAACTTTGACGTTTAAATGATCTGAGCAGAGGATATTCAGTGGGGACGAGAACTATTAAAGGTGGGAGAACACAGTATTCTACAGTATTACAGTTGACTAAAAGGGAAAAATGGCATCATTTTTTTTAATTATTTTACAAAAGCAGTAAAGTACTTAATTGATCAAATCAATTAAGAGTGATCAGTTTTTCATAGAGCATGTGTGTGAGGCAACATTGACATACCTTTTTTGCAGTACAGAAAGATTGAAATACGTATTTCTCTGTGAAATTAGATTTATATCATTAGTTGTCAGTCCAATTCAGAAGTTACACTACATTGAGTAAACCAAAATTAGTTATTTAGTTTGAGAGATGTTGATTTGCAGTCTGAATGATTGACTGTCTCTGTGTTTATGGCGAGATACCTTTATTAACACAGAGCTGTGTTTGTTCAGGTATTGTGAGGTCAGATTTGAGATGGCTATTAATTTGCACTCTATATGCTTGACTGTGTTTAGTGTGTGTATACAGTAGTCAGATACCTTTAATTACACAGAGCTGTGTAATGTATTTTCTGTCTTCTTTCCAGCTGACAGGGTTGCTATGATTACAGATGATGGATTTCTGACTGCAGTTCAGGGTGAGATTGTTGTTTCCATTTGACTGCACTTCCTTTTGAGAGCATTTGCCACTATACATGGAATTGAGTATGAGGTCATGTGCTCTGCATGTGAAGTTCACAGTGCAGGAGTTACCGTCAAACCAGCTTGAGTTTACAGTCAGTACAGGAGCCTCCACAGTGTCTGAAACACACGTTTTGGAACATGTACCACAGAGTTACAGAGATCAGAGATCCTCACACTATTGTTAAAAGTTGTCACATACCAATAGCTGTTAACATATGACCTTCAGTTCTAGAAGATTCCTAGGTAACACTTTATAATAACATTCAGTTGTAACTTTAGTGACTATAAGTGATTAGTTAATGATGAAATAATCATTTACACAACATTCATGAATGATTAATAAATGATATGCTAACTATTTGTGTATGTTTTGTTAATTTATTTACAAGTCACTTACAAGTAATAAGTTAATGAACCAATCATTTACAAATCATGACTATATGTTCACAAATGATTATTAAATTTCCTAATGATTTATGGATCTGCTGTGAAAATAATCAAACATCCTTAGTAAATGGTTAATAAGTTAGTTAATATATTGTTAATCACTTATAAATCATTGAAATGTCAACATTGTACTATTATTGCAAACATCTGTTAATCATAAACAAATGATGATCAAACCATTAGTAAATGATCAGTATATAATTTATGTGTTTTGTTAAAGTTGTAAGCTGGTCTGTTAAAAAGCACAAAATTATGCTAAAACTATTTTTATTTATTTATTTATTTTTAAAGAATAGCAAATTATTTGCTGTCAAGTGAATACATGTGTAAATGACTTACAGTCAGGGGTTTCCAGTGGGTTGTTAAATCCTTTCTCACATCAGCACAGACATGTGTTCTGTGTGGAGTGTGTGGAATCTAGTGATAACATGAACCGGTTTTACCCTCCACTGGAGATCACATCATGAATAAATCATTTACCAAGCTTTCTGCATCCCCTAATATAAAGTGTAAACTACTCATCAATTGTAAATGTTTTACAAACCTTCTGGTTACAGATTGTGTGTATACATCTAGATCTACAAAGGATGAGTAAAACATTTACAACTAATTAGTAGTTTACATTAGTAGTGTTGTAAATGCCTTGTATACACCTACAGATCATTTGTAACGGGTAAGAAAAATCTACAAATGATGTGTAACACATTTACAAGTGATGAATTGTTTACACTATATTAGGGGATGCAGAAAGCTTGGTAAATGATTTATTCATGATGTGATCTTCAGTGGAGAGTAAAACCGGTTCATGTTATCACTAGATTCCACACACTCCACACAGAACACAAGTCTGTGCTGTTGAGAGACAGGATTTAACACAACCCACTGGGAACCCCTGACTGTAAGTCATTTACACATTTATTCACTTAACAGGAAATAGTTTATTGTTCTTTAAATAAAAATAGCATAGTTTATAGCATAAAATAGTTTAAGCATAATTGCTTTTTTGTGCTTTTTAACAGACCAGCTTGCAACTTTAAGAAAACATGCCTAAATTATACACGGATCACTTACTAATGGTTTGATCATCATTTGTTCATGATTAACAAATGTTTATTGAAATAATAGTACAATATTGACATTTCAATGATTTATAAGTGATTAATAACATATTAACTAGTAATTTATCAACCATTTACTAAGTATGATTATTTCATGCTATTTCGACAGATGTGTAAATCGTTAGCATATTACTTACTCATTTGTGAACGTATAGTCATGTTTTGTAAATGATTAGTACATCATAAACTAATTACTTGTAAATGACTTACAAATTGTTAGCATATCATTTATTAATTGTGCATGAATGTTTTGTAAATGATTATTTCATCAATAACTAATCACTTATAAATGGTTTACAACTGAATGTTATTATAAAGTGTTTAGCATATAGTACTGATGACTCAAACAACTGTATACATGTATTAAACATTATATAACATTTATTATTTTAAGAGGTACAGCATTTAACAACTGTAATTATAAATAACACTATTTTATTACAATTTATTTATTTAATTTTATATTCTATAAGTTATTATTATTAAAGTATTATCATACTTATTAAAGACTCTGTATAGTAGCAGTGGCCCAGCAGACTAAGCAGTACACATCACACTCACCTATAACAGATACTTTGTATGTAACAATATTGGTGTCTGATTCTGCAGCTGTTATTGCTCTGTAGAGTCCACTGTCTGTCTTCTGCATGTTCTTCAGTGTTAGAGAAAAGGTTTTATTATTGAAATCCACTCTGTCCTTATAGGAAGCATGAAGTCTTTCTACTTTAGATGTACTTAAATATTTAACTATAATCTTTGATCGATCATGTTTCCAGGAAAAATCATCAAACTCTGGTAGTTCTTGTGTCTGTATATCCAGCTGAATGGAAGCCCCCGTCTGCACAAACACAGAGATCTCAGCACTGAACCCTGAGGAGAGAGAAAGATAACTCTGATGTAGCTGGTGAGTTTATTAGATTTGTGAACTCATATCTGCCATTTTTTTTCTTAATTCCACACAGTTACATTTCAAAATGCTAAGTATTGTTTGTTTTTCTGTCATTGCTTTCTAAACATTCTAGGAAACCTCACCAAAGACCAAATCTTACTGGCAGTGAAGTGTAGGGAAACGGTTTCTGTCAACAGATAATGTTAGTATTCAATATTATGGTTCATTATTGTTCCCATGTGTTTCAGCATAGGTCTAATTTAAAAATTGAGCATCCTGAACATGCTTTTGAAAGTGGAAAGATTGTCTGGTGCTGTGACACACAATTGTTTGTTTTCCTCCAGGATACAAAAATCTTTTAAGTTGTTTAAAATGTGCATCTGATTATTTAATTTAATGATCCTGAGCTAACATGAACTAACAATGAACAGATGTAGTTTTAAAAATGTTAACAAAGGCTAATAAATATTTCAATAAATGCATTTCTCATGTGTAGTTAATGTTACTTAAAACATTGGAGAGAAAATATTGCTCTTTTCTTAAAGGCAAGTTGTCAATACAGCAATTTAAGTCAGGTCACTGCTTCTTTAAAAAAATACATATTTTACAAATTTACCCGAGGAACGGATCATGTAATAAGTATGCTTAGTTGTAAAAATGCAACAATCTTAAACAGCATATCAATTTTACATCGGCAATCAAAATCAAAACATTAACTCTGCCTCTAATCGAGAATAAAATAAGGTCAAAGGTCACAAAGAAATGGAAAAACTATGCTGTCGTCATCGCAACATCTAGTGACTTCTCTCAGTGCTCTAGGAAATGTACTATTATTAGCCCAAATTATAGCCCAGGCATCTTTCTAACATACACTAGTGCTATGTTGTGATTATTTTGATGATGAAGTTAAAACTGAATATGATTGCGTATGACGACACACAGTTTTAAAATACAGTTTAAAGTTTTATTAGTTAATTTAGAATAACTTAATTTCAAAACTCAACTTCATAACCTAAAACCATGAATCAAATGAAATTCAGTTGTATCAACAAATAAATAAGATCAGAAGTTTAAATGCTTTTATACAATTACACTCTATCGAGAACATGGCAACAAAAGCTCAGTGATGGCTGAACCATGCCTTAAGCGTCATCACTAATGACGTGTCATCACTAACACAGTAACCATTAATAATCATTCATTTGTATAATGAACACATTTTTACCTGTTTTGACATTCAGAAGAAAAAGTAATAAGAGCATTCTCCCCAGTTTAAAAAGATTTTAAAAAACTAAAAAAAGAAACAGAACTCCGAAATGACTGCTGTTGCGTTGACTTCCTAGTAGAAACGGAAGATCAATGTGACTGTCACGAATCTCCCCGTAACAGTGACACTGATGAGGGGGGAAAAAAAACAAGTTCCTGTTGAGAAATAAACCAAAGAGCAATAAACATAAAAAGACAAAATGATGAAAACTGAAGTGTAGAAACGCATTTCAATAAAAATCTCATCTTATTGTTAATGTAAGCACGTACCACATCAATTGCTCAAAAGGTGTTTAATAGATTGTTACACAACTTTTAAAGAGAGACAGTTTTGCATTCAACAACTTCACACTTTAGCTTTGCACCACATCCTGTCTTTCTCACGTCTACACTCTTAAAAATAAAGGTCCTTCATGATGCAGTAGAATATTTTTTTTTCTCTAAATGGTTCCATAAAGAACCTTCTTTAACTGAAGAACTTTTCTGTTTCACAAAAGGTTCTTCAGATTATAAAAAGGTAAGAAAGAGATGGTTCTTTAAAGAACCTTTGACTGAATGTTTCTTTGTGGAACCAAAAAAAATGGTTCTTCTATGGCATCACTGAAAAGAACCTTTAAAAGCACCCTTATTTTTAAAAATGTACATGTCTACACTGCTGGAATAAACCACTTATGAATTCAGCAAAATACACTTTCTGACACTTTTTACACTCTGCACATGCTGATACTGCCATCAAGATACATATAGAACCACAAATTGCAAAAGTTTACAAAAATGAAACTCTGTTGCTTGGAAACAGAGTGAGATTTCACAAGAATCAGTTTTAGCTTAGCTGTGGCGGAAACATGAGCATTAAAAAAATAACCAAACTTTCCGGTGCTCAGTCAGTTGAGGCTCTAGCACAAAAACACTTCCTACTCCTCCCCAGCAGTATGTGTGAGTTTACCACTTCACCAATAAAACAAAGTTTGATCAAAATCAATTAATGTTATCGTCATATACAGTATGTAAAGATCTGCATACTGACACCAATGCACACAATGTCAAACCAGATGACATCAACAAACAAAAGATACTGGATCTTTTCTCAGAACTAGCTTCCCTCTTTTTTTTTTTTTTTTTTATTGGTTGGTTGGGTGTGAGTCAGTTGCCTTTACTTCCGCTAATGCTTCACAACCACAAAGTGTGACAACATTTTTTTTTCATTTTTGAACAAGTATATTTACATTATTGCATTTGGCAGATGCTTTTATCCAAAGCAGCATTCTTTGCATTGAAAGTACTGTATATATTTTATCACTTCATGTATTCATTGAAATAGAATTAAAAGTGTGGTAGTGCTAACTTTCTCTTAAATAAATGCAACTTGTTGTGATGTTCTGTTATCTAATGCAGTGAATGAAATTAAGATATCAAGGGCCAAATTAACAAAGAGAGGCAAATTAGTGTCAGACTGTAACCCCATAAACCCACAGAGGGGAGTGGAAAGTTCTGCGGGTCCTGACCATACATTTAGGGGAGGCAGAGGTCTAGTGTTCTTGTGTAATTCAACCTGAGGGTGGCGCGCTAATGTTGCTTTGCTGTCTCTAAGCAAGCATATAGATGTTATCTTAGAATTCACACCTTAATAAAACATTGTTTGAATATTGATACAAATTGAGTTCAGGAGACATTATAACTTATAAAACTTATAAAAACGTTATACAGGAAAAAAACAAACTAATGTATATTGTATTCAAATAAATTTATAACTAAATATAATTATGAAGTGTCTTATACTGTATACAATTACATCATAGATTAATATGCAGTACACATCACTCTCACCTATAACATGCTCTGTATGTAACAATATTGTTGTCAGATTCTCCAGCTGTTATTGTGCTGTAGAGTCCACTGTCTGTCTGCTTGTTCTTCAATGTCAGAGAGAGGATTTTATCATTGAAATCTACTCTGTCCTTGTAGGATGGGTGAAGTCTTACTACTATAGTTTTATAAAAAATATTTTAATATATTCTCTGATTTATAATCTTTGTTTAATGTAAGAATAACAAAAAATTACAGGAAAATGCCATTGCATCAGACAAAAACATGCAAACAAACAATGTTTCTGTGCAGGTCTTTCAAAAAAGGAAGTTGCATGTATAAGAAGTACTGTGACTTCAGCCTCATAAACATGGAAGAATATCTGTATTGTTTCCACTTA
>NW_026127479.1:0-21984 GCF_022985175.1 Labeo rohita
CACGATGGAGACAAAGGGTAAAGTATGGCTTAAGTGTGGATACAAAGACACTGAGTTTGATCTGGAATTTCAAATTGTAGAAGAAGATTCACCAGCAATTCTGGGAAGAGAAGCATGCTCAAAACTTGGATTGATTAAAAGAGTGTACAAAGTAGAAAAACAAAAATCAAACTGACATTCTGAGTGAATATCAAGACGTGTTTACTGGTTTAGGATGTGTACCAGGACTGCAACACATACAGCTAAACCCAGATGTTGCTCCAGTCATTCATGCACCACGAAAAGTACCCATAGCTCTAAAAGAGAAGGTCAGAATGGAACTGAAACGCATGGAAGATCTTGGAGTTATTGTGAAGCAAACTGAGCCTACTGATTGGGTCAATAGTATGGTTACAGTATTGAAGCCAGAGAAACTCAGGATCTGCATCGATCCACAAGATCTTAACAAAGCCATCAAGAAAGAACATTATCCGTTGCGTACAGAGGTGGGTAGTAACGAATTACATTTACTTCGTTACATTTACTTGAGTAATTTTTTGGGGTAACTAGTACTTTTAGAGTATATTTAAAGATAGGTACTTTTACTTTTACTCAAGTACATTTTTAGTGAAAAAACTTTACTTTTACTTCGCTACATTTGATGGCGTTCATCCGTTACTGACAAAATTGTAATAAATATTAGACGTTGGAGAGGCTGCTTCGTGAGAGTCTGCTACGCATCTCCGCGTAGGTTCAGCGCGTGTTTAGAAAGATGATGGCTGAAGCAGAGGATGACGTGTGTGAGCTATCGGGAGCAGATCACCCGTGGCCTCAAATCAACTCTATTTTTTCACTTCAAGATGTGAGAAAGAACAGTTTCATAATGCGATGCATTCTTTCGCTTAACCGTTCCGTTCCGTGCCGATCCGAGCCAGTCAGCACGGATACGGTTTCATTTTCCACTGTGGTGCCGATAACGGAACTCTTTGAAATGTAAATACAAATGCGTTAGTCGTTGCCTTGGTAACGCAATTGTAATATAAACAGAGATATGATCAGATATTTCTGTTTTTGGGACATTGTTAAATAACAGAAAAAAGGACACAACTATACACAACGCAAAAAATAAAATAAACAGAAGGCGACGACAGGTATAACATTACCAACAAATGCTGAGGGGATATGCATGCCAACGGAGACGGACAGGGAAGGTAAAACATTTCTAAAAACTAAAACACATTTATTGACAGTATTAATGCATGAGCTATGAACGCAGTGTAACAGCTGTTTACTTGTCTGTTTGATCATACAGCGCGCTTTCGCTCAGCACACACATTCTGTCACGATAGTGGAAAAGCGGCTAATATGATGATGCCTATTTGAACCCTATGGTAATTTGGTAACTATGGGCACTTTGACCTTATAGTACCATATTTCACACACTGTCCGAATGTTTTTCCTCATATGCGCGCTTGTGCAAGCAATGGCAAATATCTTGTGAACCTTACAAACAACACACGTTCGTAAAAAAACGTTCATTCTAAACGTCTGCATGTTTTCATATCCATTTTCCAAAAATCTAAATAAATTAAAGTGCATACTGTGACGTTACACACAAATTCGTACACTAATGTGCCCATCACAGGACTGAGACAGGCTACTTTACTTCAGCCTATGTTTTAAATAAAAAACAAAACAAAGAGACTTTCAAGGAGAGGTGTGTGGAAGCTTTCCAAATAGTTTGAAATTCAAGGTTTTCTCTTCATATCAATCAGATCAGAAGTAACTAGTAACTAGCTACTTGAGTAGTTTTTCCATCGGATACTTTTTTACTCTTACTCAAGTAACTATTGGGATTGTTACTTTTACTCTTACTTGAGTAAATATTTCCATAAGTACTTTTACTTGAGTACAAATTTTGGGTACTCTACCCACCTCTGGTTGCGTACAATTGAAGAAATTGTAGCGGAGATGCCAAATGCTAAAGTGTTCTCAGTACTTGATGCCAATCATGGATTTTGGCAAGTACAGTTGGATGAAGTGAGCTCTAAACTATGTACATTCAACACTCCTTTTGGAAGATACCGGTTTTTGAGACTTCCATTTGGCATTGTGTCAGCTCCAGAAGTATTTCAAAAGTGCATTGCACAAAGACTGGAAGGCTTAGATGGAGTCGTGAACATAGTAGATGATATTCTGGTGTGGGGTGAAGACATGGAACAACACGACAAGAAAGAAAGCTGTTGGACAGAATCAGAGACATTAATCTAAAATTGAACAAAACCAATTGCAAGATCAGGATGACTGAAGTCAGCTATGTAGGACACGTACTGACGGCAGAAGGATTGAAGCCAGACAACGGAAAAGTCAGAGCAATACAGAACATGCCAGAGCCACAGGACAAAGCTGCACTGATGAGATTCTTAGGACTGCTTCAATATCTGTCCAAGTTCATTCCGAACATGTCAGACTTAAGTGCGCCATTGAGGAAACTGCTGGAAGGAGATGTAGCATGGCATTGGGAGTCAGAACAACAGAAGAGCTTTGAAAGACTGAAGTCACTTGTGAGTAACACTCCAGTGTTAAAGTATTTTGATGTCAACAAAGAGATAATGCTGTCAGTGGACGCAAGCGCTGAAGGTCTTGGAGCAGTGTTACTGCAAGAAGGACATCCGGTAGCATTCGGCTCAAGGTCTCTTACTGAGTGTCAGAAAAGATACGCCCAAATAGAAAAAGAACTCTTAGCAATTGTCTATGGCTGCGAGAAGTTCCATCAGTATGTCTATGGAAAAACAGTACAAGTGGAGACGGATCATAAGCCCTTGGAGACCGTTTTCAAAAAATCTCTCCAAAAAGCTCCTCCGAGACTGCAAAGAATGCTGATGAGATTACAGCTGTATGATATACGGGTCAGTTACAAGCCTGGAAAGGAATGTACATAGCAGATACCCTGAGTCGAGCGTACTTAAAAGAACAAGTGGAATCACTACTGGAAGATGAGTTACAAGTTCATACACTGTCAGTGTGTTTGCCAATCTCCAAGGAAAAGCAGGAAACATTCAGAACAGCAACAATACAAGATGCAGAACTGCAACAAGTCGTGAATGTAGTTCAGTCAGGGTGGCCTGATGACATAAGAGAAGTTCCAGCAGACATAAGAGAGTACTGGACTTACAGAGAAGAACTTACCTGTTCTGATGGATTACTCTTCAAGAATTGGAGAATCGTAGTTCCACAAAGCTTGAGAGCAGACATGCTTCAAAGAATTCACGAGTCACATCTTGGTATTGTCAAGTGCAAAGAGAGGGCAAGAGATGTGATGTTTTGGCCCGGCATGGCGAAGCAAATTGAGGATGTTGTGTTGAAGTGTGCTATCTGTAATACTTTCAGACGGAGTAACACCAAAGAGCCACTCATCTGTCATGACATACCAGACAGAGCATGGGCGAAAGTCGGTGTTGACTTGTTCCACTTCAATCAAGAGGAATACTTGATGTGTGTGGATTACTTTTCAAAGTTTCCGGAGATTGCTAAACTCTCACAAACAACGAGCAAACATGTGGTGACAGCTCTTAAGTCAATCTTTGCGAGACATGGAATCCCGGAGGAAGTGGTGTCGGATAATGGTCCACAATTTTCAAGTGCCGAATTCAGGGCATTTACAGAAAGCTAGGAGTTTGGACATACCACATCTAGTCCTGGATTTCCTCAGGCAAATGGACAAAGTGAAAGAGCAATCCAGACAGTCAAGAACCTGTTAAAGAAAGCACAAGAGAGCCAGAGAGATCCTTATATTGCTTTATTGGAGTACAGAAATGCTCCTATGGATGGTGTGAAACTGTCTCCTGCACAGATGCTTATGGGTCGAAGATTGAAAACAAAATTGCCTACATCAACAAAGCTGTTGAGACCACAACTGTACAGAAATGTACATAAAGACATTAAGGACAGACAGCTTAAACAGAAAAGTTACTTTGACTGTGGAGCAAAACAGTTACCACCTATTGCAACTGGAGAAAAAGTTAGGGTGAAAGTCAAGAACAACTGGCAACCAGCAATTGTGTTAAGGTCGCATGAAAAACCGAGATCGTTTGTGATTCAAAGGCCTGACGGAAGCGTCTTCAGAAGAAATCGGAGAGACTTGCTGAAAACCAGAGATGTGACATTTTCGAAACCAAGCTCTGTTGAGTTGGATGAGTGTTCTTCAGACAACAGCGAGTTTGCAGAGAGTAATACTTCGGTGCAATCACCTGCACTGTCACCAGTGAAAAGACCTGTGACACCAGTTGCGGACATGGAAGTTCAGGTCAAAAGGTCAAGTTGGGGAAGACTGATTAAGCCACCAAAGCTCTATTCTCCATAAAGACTTTAAAGAGGAGTTAAAAAAAAAAAAAAAAAAAAAAAAAAAAGATGTTTATAGTTAATAGGTTGTGACACCAAGAGTAAGTTAAGGGAGTGGGTAATTGAGAAAATAATTATAATAGTAAATGTGTAGTTGTTAGTCTGTAAGGGAATTTATTTCTTAAGAGGGGAGATGTGATGTGTGAGAGTTGTATTATTATTCCTTACCTGAAGGTGGTGCTCTCCTTGTTAAGATATGCTGGCGTACCCTGTAAGAGAGAGGTATGGAAAAAGAGAGATAAAAATGTTGAGTAGCATGCAACCTGGGCTCCGTGTGTCTTTGTACTAAAGTTAATCCACTAAACATCACAGTTGCTTGTGTCAAAACAGTTGACTATAAACGTCGCATACAAATTACAATTACATCCTGTTAAATGATATCATGGTTTCTGCCAATTACTGTAAGTTTTCCTGTTTGTGTTCTTTCTCAGTACTGTACTCCCCCTCCCTAATACCTCTTGTTTTTAAGTATGAATAACAGGATGCCTCTGGAAAGAAGCTAGTTTTTTTTCCCAGAATTGTTTTACTTTTATATGGCACATCTTTCATTTTGTATGATGCACATATGTAAGGTTTATCCTAATGGATAAATTATAATACCACCCACAGACAATGGATCTATATAATCTAACGTAGGAGACAATAAACTTGGAAAAAGTTTGTGAACATACAACTGGCTTCATGTTCATAATTCTTTCCATGGGCCCATGCAAGGACTGAGAATAGTCGGACGGCATCGAAAGATAAAGAGAGAGATATTTATTAACAAATGGGGGCTCGTCTTCCTGGGAATTTTTAGAGACAGGTGAGAAATAGTCTTTAATGAGTTATTCTTTCTATCTGTTAAGAAATTGATTATATTTTCGTGCCGTGAATTTATACTCTGCCATATTTGGCAGAATGGGTTATCCTGGTCTTTTGTGACATATATGGGAAGAACAGTATGAAACTGAGAAAAATGGCTTTAAAGATTTTTATTTTTCCAGAAAAAAATAATTATAGGTAGGAGACTGGAAATCTGCCAATTAAATGACTTAATGAAAGTGATCTCGAACTTGATTTGTGCCGTTATTTTGAAGTTTTTGTACTCCTTTGCATTGTCTGCAAAAAGCAAGATGTCAAGCTGTCAGGATGGTTTTCAGTTTTGTCTTGTTTTTCCTAGTGTTTTTCCCTTCTGTTTCTAGTGTATTGGTTTAGTCCTTGTCTCCCCCCTTGGTTTTGTATATATTTGGTTTAGTCCTGCCCATATTTGTAGTCCCCCCCCCTCATTTGCTTGTTTGTAACCACTCCCCTGTTTCTATGTATTTAAGTTTGGTTGTCCCCCCTGGTCATTGTCGGTGATTGTATTGTTTCTCTGTTTTTTCCTTCGTGGTTGCTGTTTCCCTAGTCTCAGCCTCAGACGTCACGCCCACGAAACGTTGGCTAAACGTCTGATGCATATGGTACACTTAACTGGAAACACTTCAGGAATGTCGAAGTCGTCATCTGATTGGTTGAATTTTACCGGATTTCCGGGGGGACGCGAGTGTCGCGTTTATTTCGGTCCGCCGGGAAACAAAGCGCAGACGTGTTATTACAGAAGAAAAACTGTCGTGTTTAGGTGAGTGATAATGAGCATTTATCAAGATCAGCGAAACGTAGGATTCTCAAAAGTATGCAAGGTTCACAGCATAGACTCTTTAAGACAGAGGTTCTCAACCTTTTGGAAGTAAAGCCCCCCCAAACCTCCCCTATCATGTGGCACGCCCCCACCCCCCCACCCCCCACCCCCTCCAACAGATAGATAGATAGATAGGGTTTTTTTTTTTACTTTTTTTTTTTTTCTGTACTTTGTTATACTTTTCATAACTTATGATTTTTAAAATAACTATTATGAGTTTTATAAAACTATATAAAAAAAGTATTATTTTACGTGTAAAGCATGTTGCATTTCATTCGTTCTTTGCATTCTTCAAGCATTCGCATACTGTCCGCCCTATATAATATTCAGTACTATTTAGGGCGGATGTTATACGAATTTGGAAGGTGTGGGGGGGTCTATAAAGTCTGTAAGATTGTACATTTTACATGCTAGTCTGCATTTTAATATTAAAACAATATTAAGAGTATAGTTAGTTAAAATGTTTTATTTAATTTTATAAATTAGTCCATTTAAGATGTTATAAATAAGTCCGGGCTTCGGGACAATTTTCAAGTTATAGTTCAGACACAGGCCGGGCCTCGGGTCTGTTTTAGGCTTTTCCTTATTTTGATATTTTATACATACACTAATTATGGTGATGAAAACAAATTTCCGCGCTGGTGGAAACAACACCAGACTTCACTTTCGAGATCGGCTCGGAAAGCGTTTAGTGTCTCTGGCAGCAGCAGCAAATCAGCGCAGCTGGAAGATCCGCGTTCAAGTGCACGCAATAGGCTGAAAATGCCACAAAACACCAGCAAACGTAATTACAATGAATGTTTCGGGGGAAATAAGGGGATATTTGAATTATTTATTATTAAACCAGTGTTTTCAGTGTGGCAAGGATGAAGTTGCCGATCCTGACTCCTTTAGAGAAATGCATCTTTACAGATTACATATAGAAAGAGTTTTTGTGACAGAGTATTTGTTTTATTTCGTTAATTAATCATTTCAAGCGTTCTATAGATATATGTATCATGTATGTGAGGTATGCATTTGTTGAGTTTCGGTTCATTTTTGTGAAGCGCTCCTGTTGAGGCAACAGAAAACGCATCATGTTTGTTTTCTTTATTTAATAAAAGCACCTTTTGCAACGTTTTGTTGATGCTTTGATTGCACACAAATAAAAGTTGACCCTTAACAGTTGCGAAAGATGTATTATGAGCAAAAATGACGGAATATTTTAAATTGTTTCCACTGAAAAAAACAATGCAAGTCATGGCGCTGGCGCCTCAATGTCCTGCAATGCGCCTTTAGCTTCCACTCTCCACACAAATTTGCACATTTCTGTAAGTTTAACGTTGCAACTAACTTACTTGAACTCTTTTGGGCCTATATCTGTAGATTTTATTTTAAACAAGTCGTGATGATTTGAGAAGGCAAAATTGATCAAACAGTCCTTACATTAAAAAAAACAAAAAACTTTAGGCTATATTTAATGAACAAAAATGCTCCAAACGTTTTTCTAAATTAACTTAACAAAATAATGAAACGAAATAAAATCCCTTTACCATTACATACAAAACTGAACTATTTCAATAGTTGAAAGAGTAGTACAAGCTGTTTTGGGAGAAGGGGGAAAAGACGGGCTCGGGCCGATAATTCTGATAAGCTGTCGGACAAAGGCCGGGCTAGGAAATATATATGAGGCCCGTGCAGGACTCTAATGTGAGCATTTATCCGAATACTTTAATTATTATTCAATGTTTGCAACACATAATTGTAACCTATACCGTAGTGTTTCTCAACGGGGGCGCTGGAAGCAATATTTTTGAAAGGGGGGCGTTGAGCTGTTCCTGGGGGGCGTTTGGTCAAGACGAGTTTACACCAAAGACGCATGAGCTGAAAATGGTCTGCCACATCCTGACGCTGTCTTTACTGGATACATCAGAACGCACTTTCTATATCTATTTTTCAACTTGTCGGTAGCGCTGGCGTGTGGAATCCCGCAGGCAGAAATAGAACGCGGCATCCGTTTATTGTACACTGTAAAAAATGACCGTGAATTTAACGGTAAAAAGACTGTAAAAATGCTACAGTAAAAACCTGTTAAATGGTTAACAGTAAAAGGCCGTAAAATTTACAGTGAACAGTGAAATTTACCGTAAACTGACATTCCCAGAATTCCCTGTATTACATTTTTTAAAAATTTGATGGGTTTTTTTGTTGAAATAACCCTTTCTTCTTAGTTTTTTCTTAGCTGTTTTGTACATTAGGGTTGTATGTTACATCTAATGTTGTTAAATTAATGTTTATGCATTATTTCAGTTTCATGTTTGTTACCATGATGGTGTTTAGTGTTTGTGTGAATGACACGGTGCACCTTCTATATGTTAATATTTAAAAGCTGTTTGTGATGAGCTTTGGTTCATCATTTGACTTTCTCATCACCACCTGCTTTTGGTGGTTATCAGTGTATTACAAAGGTACAAAACAGATTTCAGTAATTCAATAGGTTGGTACATTAACATTATATCAGTTAATAAAAATTACGGTATTTACCTGTAAATTTAAGTTAAAACCGTAAAACATAAAATGTTGCTACCGTATTTTTTTACGGTAAAATTCTGGCAACCACAGCTGCCAGTTTTTTACCGTAAATTTTACGGAATATTTTTTACAGTGTAGCGCTCAGGTGTTACTGAATGACTGATTATAACGGGATCTATGTGCTTTAACGCAACGTGTCGCGCTGTTCGCGGTCAGTGTAGTAGTGGTGTTCGCAGCTAGTTTACACCAAATCTCCTGCTCCTAGACTAGACTGTGTATCATTTCCTTTGCAACGACTTCAGTACTTCAGTGTTTGCTTGACTTTCTGTAGCGCAGCTGCTGCGTCAAACCAATAGCAAGCATTCAGACACGATAAAGCATATTAGACACGATAGGTTTTTTCTTGTTTAGAAAAAATAATATTAAAGCTTTTTGTTTGCTGATTGGCTGCAGGTGGTTTGAAAGAAGTATTTCTAAAGTTTATTCAAAGCTCACAATTATAGCCTAATTTATATCCACGTGTTTTTTTTTTTTTTTGATGATACTTCAAATGATAAATCAAAAATGTGATGAATGTCATGTGCCATTAAATGACATTAAAAAAATAATAAAATTATGTATGAGTTGTTTTGGGGGTTAAGATACATGCTTTAAAATATAGCCTATAATATACACTACCATTAAAAAAGGTCAGTATGATTTGTTAATTAGTTCATAAAGTTTGCATTTGTTTGTTTTTAAAAACTATAAAAAATATATTTTAAAATGTGTTTTCTTCTCATGCTAAGATACTACAGCTCATCACATGATCTTTCAGAAATTATGCTGATTGTTTTTTAAGAAACATTTCTTCTTATTATTATTATTATAGCTGACACAACACACTGAAAAAGCAAGATTTGACATTGAATTGACTATAACAAATATAAAAATCAGGACAGCATTAAAATAGTCACTATTTTGAAAATGAGGAGCATATGTTTCTACAACCCCAATTAAAAGTTGGGGCATTTTGTGAAATGCCATAAAATTAAGAATATGTAATCTGTTCTCTTTAGCCTTTATATAATTGACTTAAAAAATCCAATGTTTTCACTGGCCAACTTTAGTTTTATTTTGTTAATATAAACAAATGTTGAGCCATGATCCAGCTTTGCTTGTGAAGATTGAGAAGCTCCATTTATAGCCAAACATGATACCCTCACCTGTTACCAATTCACCTGCTTGCTGTGTTTCAAAGCAGTTTATTTGGTTATTCTATAACCTTTTTACTTTTATTTTGCCTCTGTCCCAACTTTTTTGGAGTGGGATGCATACTTCAAATAAATAAATAAATATTTTATAAATAAATATGCTTATTACAAAATACATTTAAGTTGGTCAGTGAAATCTTTGGAAATATTTTCTTTGTATTTTTGTCAATTAAATAAAAGTTAAATAGAATGAACAAATCACAGATTTTATCATTTTACAAGATGTCCCAACTTTTCTAGAATTAGAGTTGTACTTAGTTTTTTAAGTAAACTTTGAAATATTCTCACAAAATCTATGAAATATAGTAAAGTAGGGTTTACATTTCTTCCATTTGCATGAGTAAATGTGGTATTTACTCACCAAAATAACAATGTCCACTGTCATTTTTATTTAGTCTTTTTAAATTTCGGGCAACAAGATATATCCGCATCTCAACAACACTGAAGCTGTAGCAATGAAAACCACCAACATGCTTAAAAACTCTGTTTAAATATTAATGTTATTACACTTATTTTAAAATAATTTACCATAAAAAAGTACTTCACTGTCTTTTTTAATCAATTCAATGCATCCTTGAAATAAAGTAATTTCCTAAAAATCATAATGGCCCCAAACATTTGAATTACTGTAAATATAATAACAGTCCTCATTATAAACACAAAATAAAAATAATCAACTTTAATACTCAGTGAGGACAATTTGATGACGATTTATTTGATGGGGGGGCGGTGAGGGACCTGGATAATGGGTAGGGGGGCGCTGGCCCAAAAAAGGTTGAGAACCACTGCTATACCGTGTATCCTGGTCGTAAAGCTTGTTCAAACAAAGCTTAACTTACATGAGCAGATCTCTCTCTGAATCAGCGGTTGCGCGAAAGCAGGTTTAAATATTCCGATGTGATTGCGATTTCAAAGGTTTTATAGGCATGGCGAAATCATCATCATATAGCAGTAAGATTGCGTGTGTTTGAATCGAGATCGCGACCTTTCAATGAATAATCCATATGAGTCTATAGGCTATGTATTTTTGTATGTCATAATTTGCACCAGACGTCAAAAGTTACCCGCGCCCCCCCCCTGTTGAGAACCACTGCTTTAAGAGATGTCCAGGAGTTTTGTTTGAGGCACTTAGTGGAGACAAAAAGAAATATAATGCAGACGCCATTGTTGCTATACGTGCACGAACAGATTAATGACTTACTGCTTGTTTTCTTCTCCTTCTTTGATTTTCTAAGCTGACTTACTTGTTGCACACTGGTCTGTTGTTGTGGGGACATTTCCACACCCCGAAACGTGACGCCAAACGAAACGAACTGTGATTGGTTGTTTGACATGTCGGTCAAACGGCCTTATGGGCGGGCCTTGGCCAAAGAAAGCTGCTATGAATTCCAGACCTTCAGCCGTCAGTCTGAAGGTCTGGCTACGCGAGACTACTGTTTCCCTGCTGGTGTCCATCGTGTTATGTTCTTTTTGGATTGTTTAAATAAACTTGCATTGATTGGATCTCCGCTCTTCTCCTGCGTTATTCCCTGCACACGACGATATACCCGTGACACATGCAGGTAAAAGGCAGTTTATCCACATTTAGTACCACATTATATACAATATTTGGGTGCCATTTACAGAATCATTATAGTAACATCTGTTTAAAAGCTAGTGATCATTGATTATCTCATAGGCTATAATGTGATCTAATTATTTTTTTTCTTACCCTAACAACCAGACTAAAAGTTAAATGTGAGTGAATGCCATTTTGCAGGCAATTTATTTGCAATGTTCGCTAACATTAAACGATGCAAGACATACTTAGCATATTGTTTTACATCGAATTAAATGAAAATAGCCTAATCTCTAAGAACGACGGTGCCCTGATAGCACACGTACATCTCAGAGACGTCTATTTGACGTCTGCATTTACATCTGTAAGACATCTGCAAGACGTAGTTTGCTCATCTGCAATACGTCTATTGGACGTTTCCTATTAGATGTCAAATAGACATCTATTAGATGTCTTTAAGATGTTTATGATTTAGAATGTATGTAAAACTGACATCTTACAGATGTCTGCCAGACGTTTGTACACAGCGGATGCTTTCCAGATCAAGAGATCTTTAACAGACATCTTGCAGACGTACGTGTGCTATCTGGGTGGATTGATGAACGCCAGCAAGTAAGAATAATGCTCCGAATGGTTGTGAATTAAACATCTCCAATGACGTTCTTTGACATAGATTATATCAAGTTACTAGAAAAGGGATTTAATTGCAAACAGTTACTGATGTGTAATACATGCTACGCTGGCACGGCATTCCAGTCCTCACACGTGTAGAAGTGGGCAGGCCAAGACTGACAGCTGGCACTAAGTCAATAATCTGCATTGTAAAAAGAAAAAAAAAACTTTAAAGATTATTTACGATTAACTATTGTTGCCAAGTTATCTAATCGATCTAACTAATTTGTTTGTCTAATGTGGACCGATGTTGCTGCACTGTCACTACTGTTGCTTTTTTGCCCATTTTCGATTACCCGGGAGTGATGCACGGTAACGCACTGCCAAGATGGCGTCGGTTGGCCCCGCCCACTTTAGGCTTTAAAAATGCTCTTCAGAAACCTACAAGTGATATCACGGACACTACGTCCATTTAACACATTCATTGATCACTACAGAGGCCACGTCAGATTTTGATTTGTCATATGAATTTGCAACTTTGATAATTAACTGGTCTTATAGCAGTTCTTTGTGATCTGTTCAGCTAACAATACACTGCTTTCTTTTCATATGTACCAGTCCAACCCCATAGAAAGAAGTTAAGTGTTTGCTTGATTTCTCAATCAGCTAAAACTCAGACTGGATTTAGAATAGAGAGGAGTTGCTGTGAAATCTAGAGTTTTAGACTCTAAATTCATCTGATGTAAAATTCACTATATATATCACTCAAAAGTGATATCCTAAATGATATTGACTGCAATCAAAATAATATGGGCTCTATACTGAACTCCCCCTCCCTATACCTCTTGTTTTTAAAGTGCCCCTATTATGCCTTTTCAAATATGATCTTTCATGTAGAGTTTTTTATGTAGCTGTATGTGAACATCAACTATCTGCAATGTTGTGACGCCGACAGTGCACGCTACATAAAGTTATTGTCTATCAAAAAAAAGAGTCGGCTCACATTTGCCTGAAGAGTCGTCAGGATTTTGAATGTTTTTCTGTTACGGCCACACGTCACAAAGTAACACATTTGCATAATGTCCACCCACGTTCTACGTCACGAACAACTTGCCCACCCATACATTTTCATGTGGTTTAGGTCACATGGAAATTTACACATACATTATACGGAAGACGCTGTATCCTACGCTGTGAGTAAAATTGTTTTATATTCACTTCCAAAAGATGATGCATCTACAAAGATTGTATTTTCTAGCGATCGTAGTTGTGTATGTTATGTTGTGTAACAACCCTGCACATGTCATGCTAAATCACGCTTCTGTAGTTCTGTTGTTCAGCTGTGGACCCACTGTAGTCTGACAATTTGTGATTGATGCAGCTTGACTGTCTGTCTGTCTCATTAGTTGGAGTAATGATAAAGGATGGCGCACGAAGCGGCTTTCACACCGGATGCGGAAAGCGCTGTGCTATGAAACCCATTCGTTTTAATTCCTTCCGCCCTGCGAGGACGGCATGTTTCTGCCTTGACCAGAGCGCACACACTGCAGACAAAGTTCAAATGAGTTGTTCAAATTAACTTTTCCCGCTGTGCTCTGAAGGGCTGCACTGAACCCAGCAACCAGCGCAGCGCTTTCCGCATTCGGTGTGAAAGCCGCTTAATGCATTATACATTGCTGAAGTTTGCAACATAGAGGTGTGCCCGGTTCGCTTACATAAGCAAATTGCGAGCACTTTCCACGGTAGACCGTGCTAACTTGTCGATCAGCCACTTCAGCCGTTTCATCATCAGACTCTGGCTGGAATTGTTATGGTAAAATCAATGCCATCTTTTCTATGTATTGACAAGTATCCAGGGCTGTCAGTCAGTTATGACAATGGGCGTTTCATTTTCCGACACGCCGTATGCGGTAAACCAATCATAAAAGTCTGCGCCATCTGACCAATCACAGCAGTGAGGGCTCACGGAAAGGCGGGGTTTAGAGAGACTGATTCTTCGAACTGCTTCGCACGAGTCGTTTATGAATCATTTAGAAATGGGGTAAAATTAAATCTATTTTTGGAGAAAACTGAAGTGTTTTTTGACCTTGCATACATGTAGACCTGTTTTAAGAGTCTATTAAAACAATATTAGCAACCTTCAAAATGGCATAATAGGGGCACTTTAAGTATATATAGTATATATAGTTTGAAAAGCATGCCTCTGAAGAAGCTATTCTTCTCCAGGAATTGATTTACTTCTACATGGCACATCTTTTTTTATGATGCACATATGTAACACCAATCCCTGATAATGGATCTACATAATCTAATGTGGGAGACAATAAACTTGGAAGAAGTTTGTGAACCTACAATTGGTTTCATGGTCATAATTCTTTCCTTGGGACCATGCAAGGACTGAGAATAGTCGGACGGCATTGAAAGATAAAGAGCTAAGATATTTATTAACACTTTTGAAAGTGTCACAGTGTCTCTAATAACAGAAGATTATTAGGCTACAAGAATAAGAATAAGCAAACTGCTTGTCATACAGTCGGATATGTCAACTTCCCTTTGAATTATAAGCAAACAAATAATTGCCTGTTATGAGCCAAAAGAAAAACACAATGAACATCTTTAAACCGTCAGTCCTTAAAACGTTGTGATGCTTCTTCCATCTGTATCTTCATCATTTCAGTGTAAGTTTTCTTCTTCTTTGGGTGAATCATACAGCTTGTTCCTCAAAAAGACATGTGACATATGGGGTCAATCATAGGTTTCTTGTGTCAAAACAGCCGCCCTTCCTGACTGTAAATGTTGCATACAAACAGAACATGTGTTGGGCTAACCTGACCCAGCAAGTTGGGTTGTTTATTTAACCCAGCATAATGAAATGATTTTACCTGTTGTTTAAAATAGCAGCTTTTGATGATGCTGTTTTTAACACGTATTTAAAGCATTTTAGAAGATGTTTGAACTCAGCATTCAAAAAAAAAAACACTGAAAAAATGATCAACAACTGAATGACTAGAAACAAGATGTGAACATACATAGGCTAAGAAATTTGCACAAGTTAATAATGGACAAAAGGTTTTCATCATTCATATGCTCACCAAATGCACAATAAAACAACCTCTAATAGTGAAACAACTTTACATTTTCAGTGCTTCTGTGTTTTTGTAAACATTCAAACATCTTTCACACATTTTCTGCACTGTGTTGAGAATAACCATCACTCATGAGTGGGAAACACCCACTTTTTTTTTTTGTTTTTTTTTTGCTGTATTTTAGAGTGCAAAGTTAGAAACTGTTAAAACAGTTAGACATCATTTGCAATGTAAACAGCACAGATGAGTGGAAGAGATAAAAAAAATTACTCGCATTTCAAACTATGCATTTTCAGTAGCCGATTACTGTCAGTTATACTTAATTAACTGTTTGCAGTTTTGTGTCTTTCTGCAACTTTGGCACTCCCTACATTTAAGTGAGTGGAGTTTTGGCTGAAAATGGAAAAGCTCAGTGCCATTAATGTCACTGATAGGGACAACTGAACATGTTTAATCAGCATATTTGTGTTTACGCTGAGGGGAGCTTCAAAGTGTTTTTTCAGCATTTAGTAATGTATCAGACATCTCACGAATCCTTTCATAAAGTGTAGAGACTGTAAATAAGAGATTCATTGTGCAGTCTAGAGAGTTTCATTGATTGTAATGGAACTTTGTGAGATCATGATGAGCTAAGATGAGTGACAGCTTTTAATGATTTTTAAGGGAGTTTGTAAATGAGATATTGATTTAATACAACAGTTAAATAAAGAAGTTAATATTAAGTGACTTACATTGTCTGACTATAACACTATTGCCTAATTTTCCTTTATTTCATCTTCAAAAATTGTTTGAAACAAGTCACAACTGAGCCACTGCACATCTCCATTCAAACACAGCGGTGTTTCGTTTATGAATGAACGTGTGTTTTTAAACAAATCTTGTGAGTCAATGATGTCACTTGCTTTATTCCTGAATGAATCAGGCATTCGAGTAAATCAAATGAATGAATGATTCAGACTTGTAACTTATTCTTATTCTGCTTGTTCTTATTCTGTTGTTTTAATTAAGAAGGTTATAGTATATAGTATAAGTTTATAATATTTTTTTGACATAAAAGATGACATACTTTTAATAAAATGCAATTACAAAGGTAAAAACAAAGTTCTTCTGTAAATCACTTTCAAATATCACCTTGTAATAGGAAAGCAATCTTTTATCGGCTTTTTTGATTATTGATTAGAAGGTGCTCCTAAAATTAAGACTCTGCTCTTTTTTTTTTTTAAGTTTTTAAGTTTTTAAGGCATAATTGGAAGGAAAAGACTTTAAAATGCATAATGAACATTATTTCCTCAAATCAGTTTTATTTGCTATGCTGCTCATTTTGCTGGATTAAAAAAAAATACATTTGTTGAAAAATGATTAGACATGCATTAAGAAAAATACAGACATTTAAGCATTTTAGCTAATGTAGACATCTAATGTATTCTGTGCACAGATCATTTAAGTCTGTTCTGTTGACAGTAAAGTAAAAGCAGAATATAAAGCTTTTTATCAACAGTTTTCGTTTTCCAATCATCTGTTCTCTTAGGTCGATGTGGTGAAATCTCCTCTAGTTTGTGACAGACAGAAACTCTCCATGTTCCGTCTGAAAGAAAAAATGTAATAGCAAGAGACAAATATTAAAACTGAAAATGTTTCTGCACACATTCAAATCCTTACATTCATTCAGAAAATATTTTTATTCATATATGTTGTCATTTTGCACAAAGAACAGACAAATTATATTAATGTAAGATTAAAGACAAATTAGGTTAAGATGTTGCTAAAGAATCAATCACAATAATGAGAATTTGTTAATACTAACTTGTCCTTCTCAGCGCCGGTGTCTGCACTCACACTTTCTGTTAAAATAAAAAGATATTTTTTATAACAGCAGAATTTTTATAACATTGATTATGGATTGATTATTCAGTATTTAAATACAGTATCAAATACATTTTACCTTTACGTTTTGTTATAGTGACATGAACAGGATTCAGTGCCTCTCCTACAGAGCAGAAGTACCATCCAGAATCATTCAGTCTCAGTCCAGTCATCAGCACAGTGAAGGATCTTCTCCCATCATCACTGATCTGGACTGATGAATTCTGGGATGTGTCAGTCCTCCCCACTGTGTAACAGCTCTGATCTTTATATCTGCACCACTGTTTGAGTTTATTCTGATATCCAGAACTGTAGAGACACTGAACACTGATATCACCACCTTCATGTCCAGATACACTGCTGCTCACCACAGACACATCAGGATCTGAACACACACACACACACACACACCAGTCAAGACATTATAAGATACATATGTGTGAAGTCAGGAAATTTGACATTAGAATGAGATTAAACAACTGCAAAATATCTTACCAGATTGAATCTTGAGATAAGCCTCAAATAATGTATTTATCGGTGGTTGTTCTCCAGTCTCCACAACACAATAATAAAATCCAGTGTGTTTGTTCTGCAGGTTTCTCATAGTCACAGTAAAGAGACTCTGATCAGGATGATCAATTACTGACAGTTTCTCCTCTGTTGTGTTTATGAATGTATTCTTTTTATCAATTTCTGAGAACCAGTATTTCTTCTGCTGTGTGTATTTCCTGTCATAATGACATGGGATGGTGACAGATCCTCCAGTCTGAATAGTTAATGTACATTTTGACCAACTGCTGTAGCATTCAACACCTAAACAAACAACACACAAACCGTTATCATGTCCAGCATTATCAAATAATTTCTTAATTTGTTCAGTCTTCACATAAAACACATTAAAAATAGCATTAACACCATAAAATGTCATTTCAAAATGATCAACAGGAACCACAGCAATATTAAACACTCTTACCTAAACAGAGCCAAAACCCAACTGAAATGTAGAATATCTTTGCTTTCATGTATGAGACCATTGCGTTTACTCTTGCTTATATTTCCTGTATGAGTTTTTCACTGCAGTACAGTGGTACAATTGGTCAATTTCCATTTTCTATTCTTATATTATCTTAGATGTTGGAGGAAATGATCTTAGATGTCATACGCTTTTGGCTTAAGGGTGTAGACCACACATATTCATAAAATAAAGTGCAATTCAAGATTTCTTTCATTGTTTGATGGGTGTTCAGTTATCAAAAGTATTAAAGTTAAGTATTAGTTAATGCCTCAGGTATCATGATCTAAGAATGAACGCTACTATTATCTACATGTAGGTTAATGTTAATTTCTATATGTGACCCTTGACCACAAAACCAGTCTTAAGTCGCTGGGGTATATTTGTAGCAATAGCCAAAAAGACACTGTATGGGTCAAAATTATTGATTTTTCTTTTATGGCAAAAATCATTAGAATATTAAGTAAAGATCATGTTCCATTAAGATATTTTGTAAAATTCCTACTGTAAATGTATGAAAACGTAATTTTTGATTAGTAATATACATTGTTAAGAACATTATTTGAAGAACTTTAAAGGTGATTTTCTCAATATTTCGATTTTTTTGCACCCTCAGATTCCTGATTTTTAAATAATTGTATCTCGGCCAAATATTGTCCTATAATAACAAACCATACATCAATGAATTCTTATTCAGCTTTCATATGAGGTATAAATCTCAATTTTGAAAAAATGACCCTTACGTTTTGTGATCCAGGGTCACATATATACTAATACACAGCATGTATAAATTAACATTAAAGTTGTTACACTGCCACATAAGGGACGTTTTAACTGCTCTGCATGTAACAGTATGTTCTCGTATCAGAGTTTTAAATGGTTTTGCATGTTTTCCTGTTCATTTTAACTCTTCTTAAAATGGTGTGTTTGTCTTTTAAAAAAAATGGGACTCTATCTGTCATGTGACAAACAGTTGGCAGGAAGTAGGAAGTGGACTCTCACTGGCAAGGTATAAAAGGAGCAGCATGACTGAATAGCAAGGGGCTGATACTTGAATCAGACTTGGGTTGATGGCATTTACTGCCTGGATTGTGAAGTACTTTTAATGAACGTTTACTCTTCCAAGGACTAACGCTTGCGCTTTAGATTCATACACGGGTGAACACATTGGACTATCGTCACATGGAGTTTCCTCAAGACAGTTTTATGGTAAAGAACCAGCAGACTTTAAACTTTTAACAGTCCAAGGACTCTTTGTATATGTTGTGTTGCTTCAGCTCAGTGTCATTTGTTTGTAAAAATATTTTTTTTTTATTGTATATCTGCTGTTTTATCGTCTTCCTTGTTTACACCCAGCATACAAATACTAAAAACAGTTCCCCTTTTAATTGTGTTTGCTCTGCCAGTAGGACTGAGTGTTACAATGTATTACAAACAAACATAAATTAACAATAAACAGTACATTTACACTCTCAGAAAAGTATAAAGCTGTTACTGGGTCGGTAACCTTAGGTACAAAAGTCTAAAAGTTACATCTTTGTACCTTATTTGTGACCCTAAACCACAAAACCAGTCATAAGTCGCACACAAATATTTGTAGCAATAGCCAACAATACATTGTATGGGTCAAAATTATCGATTTTTCTTTTATGCCAAAAATCATTAGGATATTAGGTAAAGATCATGTTCCATGAAGATATTTTGTAATCAGTATCAAAACTTAATTTTTGATTATTATATGCATTGCTAAGAACTTCATATGGACAACTTTAAAGGTGATTTTGTCAGTATTTTTATTCAGATTACAGATTTTCAAATAGTTGTATCTCAGCCACATATTGTCCTAAGCCAACAATCCATACATCAATGGAAAACTTATTTATTCAGCACTTACATTAAAGGATTCAAAGGATACCACCTCAGCGACAGTTTTGTACCTTATTTTTGAGTATGTACACATTAAGATAAACATACAATAATAAGAGTAAAAAAAAAAAAAAAAAAAAAAAAAAAATGTTCATTTTAAGTTGATCACACTTGCAGTAATGCATTAACTAATAATAATGAAGTCACAGTCCATAAACTTAAAAACCTATTTGTTTTATATTTTTATGCTAAGTAACAATTTATCTATGCTAATTCACTTATTGATGCTACACAACCTCATTTAGCTTGCAGACCTAGAATGCAAAAAGAGATATGGGTGATCAAATGATAATTTAACATCCAACCAGGAACTAATGAGCATAAAAGGACAATAGGAAAATTCTCCAAATACTGACATTTCATCAGTACTACAATCCTTACACAGAGACTGATTAGTAGAAATGAGTGAAAAGAGTACAATTTGAGAGAGAGAGAAAATACAGCATCTCAAGTATAGAGGCAAATAGGTCTTTTTCAGTTTGGTTCTGCGAAAAGTCTCAGAAGATTCACATATTCACATGTTCATACTGTGATCTGTAATCAGTGGTTTTATGGTGTCTCACCACACTATTTAAATTATTCTATCTGCATCTGCGTTTATCATCACAGTAACTGATTTCAGATAACCCTACCTCTAAACAGCTTTTGAATATAAACTGAACTGTGATTGGTTGCTTTACAGATCACTCAGATGGTCACCGCCAATCAAGTATATGAAAAATGCAAATCTCATGAGAATTTAGTAGAATCTCTGTTTTTCTTTTTGATATATATACACTCAAATGTCTTTTAGGAACAGCCTTTGATCTCTAATTCTGTGACAGACAGAAATGCTCCTCTGTGTGCCTCCTGAAAGACGGAATATGTAGAAAGATATGACAACAGCACAAAGATGTAAATATGAGTGTTTAACATGTCACATAATGTAGATTTAGGATCCACTGTAAAACAGATTGTTAAAGGAACACTCCACTTTTTTTTGAAAATAAGCTCATTTTCCAACTTCCATAGAGTTGAACAGTTGGGTTTTACCGTTTTTGAATCCATTCAGCCAATCTCCGGGTTAGACCGTTAGCATCTCGCTCAAAAATGACCAAAGAGTTTTGATATTTTTCCTGTTTAAAACTTGACTCTTCTGTAGTTACATTGTGTAGTAAAACTGACGGAAAATAAGAAGTTGCGATTTTCTAGGCCGATATAGCTAGGAACTATACTCACAATCCGGCGCTGCGTAATATCATTGCGCCTGCTGCACTCATGGTACGCCAGCAAAGTTCCTTGATTATTACGCCGGAATGAGGGTATAGTTCCTAGCCATATCAGCCTAGAAAATCGCAATTTTTCATTTTCCGTTGGTCTTAATACACTATGTACCTACAGAAGAGTCAAGTTTTAAATAGGAAAAATATTGAAACTCTTTCGTCATTTTTGAGTGAGATCCTAACGGTCTAATCAGATTCAATGATCTATGCTAAGCTAAGCTTAAAGTGCTACCGCCAGACCCAGAGATCGGCTGAATGGATTCGAAAATGGTAAAAATGTTTAACTCTAGGGAAGTTGGAAAAAAAGCCCATTTTCAAAAAAGTGGAGTGTTCCTTTAAATATGTCACTCATACTGTATTTTAATGAATTTGAATAATGAAACCATGTTAATACTAACATGTTATTCTCAGTGCTGGTGTCTGTGCTCACAGTTGCTGTCAGGAATGGAAAATGATTTTTAATAAATAGGAATAAAGCAAAATTGTATTAAATATGCTATGCAATTAGTTTAAATTACCTGGTTTTCGGAAACTAAAGAATAACAAGCAAAGACAACACCACATGCAAAAATAGAAAGAAAGCTCAGAAAGACAATAAATTCAACTCATGCATCTAAAAAAATCCCTTGACAGAAAATTTAAATCTTTATTATATTTTAAAAAGGTACTAACCTGTATCTTATAAAACCTTCTGTGGTCACAACTGCTGCCAATTAAAAATTAAGCAAAGATTACAATGATTTATTATGACTTAAAGTCATAACCTCCAGTAAGAGTCTGTATTACCTGGTTCTGGTTTAGTGACAGGAACAGGAAGAACAGGAACCCGTTTACCTTTTAGAGAGACTTTAGCAACTGAAA
>NW_026127480.1:0-21956 GCF_022985175.1 Labeo rohita
TGAAGTTAAACTAAAAAAAAAAACAGTTTACAATTTTTGCCTTGACATCTAGCTAAAATAAAGTAAGTTTTATTTATTTATTTGTTTGTTTGTGGTTTTAGGTTTCTTTAACTATTATATTCCCGAGGAGAATGACCTTCTTTACATTATTTTGCAAATATTATTATTATTATTATTATTATTATTAAAAAGTCCATATTTAAATATTTTGTAATGACTCTGATCATAATTAAATAATTTAATATTTAAATATTAATAAATCAGTGTCAATGTAATATAATATAATATTAATAATATAAAATATATTTATACATATTTATTAATATAATGTAATAATAAATATTTATAAATATAATACATATTTAAATGTAATGTAAATAACGACAGTTTTTATATATGCGTGTGCGTGTATATGTGTGTGAGAGTTCATCAGAGGTTGTCAGGTGAGTTTGATCATTAACCTGTGTGTGTCCGTGTGTTCAGCGACTTGTGTAAGTGTGCGTGACTGCAGATGTTTATTTCCTCATCTGAACTCATGAAATGATTTTATCTATGTCAATCAGACACATAAGCTCCAATAATTCCTCACCCAACAAATCAGCTGAGCTCATGGATATGAATTATGCCACCTTTACATTAGTCTAGTAGGTAACTGTGGCATGTGAGCACCTAATATGGTCGGCATTTGTTATTGTTATTCACTGTAGTCAAGCAAACAAAAGTCTTTTAATACAATTGTCTTCCAAAGAGAAACTGCACTGTTTGCTTGTTATCTTGTTTTGTGTGATTATATGATGATGAAGAAAATGCTGTGATGATGATTCTGAAGTAATTGTGTTATTTTCTCTAGTGGTATCATGAGGCCGGGACTGAACGCCATATTAGGAGCCACCGGGAGCGGGAAATCATCGTAAGAGCCGTCTGTCTGTCTGTGTGAAATTATACGTTTTACACAATGCAATTCAATTACATTAAAATAATGTTTTTAAGATATTAAATATAACTACATGACAAATTTTGTCAAGACAAAGTTGAGAAAGCCTGACAGAAAGTTTTAAAGTTTTTAAGTTTTAGATAGATATAGATAGACAGACAGACTGCATGTTGTTAGCATGTTTCTAGCATAATTAGCATGTTATTAGGGAGATTAGCAAGTTACTAGCTTGCTGCTAACATGATTAGCAAGTTACTACCATATTGCTAGCATGATTATAACATGATTAGCATGATTTTATCATGATTAGCAAGCTGCTAGCATGATTCTAGCATGATTATCATGTTGCTTACATGGTTTTATCATGATTAGCATGCTGTTAACATGATTTGCAAGTTACTAGCATGTTGCTAGCATTTTCCTAGCATGATTAACGTGTTATTAGCATGTTGCTAAAATAATTTTATCATGATTAGCATGTTGTTAACATGATGTTAATGATTTGCAAGTTACTAGCATGATTCTAGCATTATTAACACGTTACTTCCATGTTACTAGCATTATTAGCATGTTACTAGCATGTTGCTTACATGCTTTTATCATGATTAGCATGTTGCTAGCATGATGTTAACATGATTTGCAAGTTACTAGCATGTTGCTAACACTTTTCTAGCATGATTAACGTGTTACTAGCATGTTGGTAACAAGATTTTATCATGGTTAGCATGTTTCTAGCATGATTTGCATGTTAATAGAATGTTGTTAGCATGTTGCTAGCATGATTAGCATGTTTCTAACACGTTAACATGATTCTAGCATGATTAGCATGTTGTTTACATGATTTTATCATGATGGTAACATGATTTGCAAGATGCTAGCATTTTTCTAGCATGATTAACCTGTTACTAGCATGTTGCTAACATGATTTTATCATCATTAGCATGTTGCTAGCGTGATGTTAACATGATTTGCAAGTTACTAGCATGTTGCTAACACTTTTCTAGCATGATTAATGTGTTAGTAGCATGTTGGTAACAAGATTTTATCATGGTTAGCATGTTTCTAGCATGATTTGCATGTTAATAGAATGTTGTTAGCATGTTGCTAGCATGATTAGCATGTTTCTAACACGTTAACATGATTCTAGCATGATTAGCATGTTGTTTACATGATTTTATCATGATGGTAACATGATTTTGCAAGATGCTAGCATTTTTCTAGCATGATTAACCTGTTACTAGCATGTTGCTAACATGATTTTATCATCATTAGCATGTTGCTAGCGTGATGTTAACATGATTTGCAAGTTACTAGCATGTTGCTAACACTTTTCTAGCATGATTAATGTGTTAGTAGCATGTTGGTAACAAGATTTTATCATGGTTAGCATGTTTCTAGCATGATTTGCATGTTAATAGCATGTTAGCATGTCACTAGCATGATTAGCATGTTTCTAACATGTTAACATGATTCTAGCATGATTAACATGTTGTTTACATGATTTTATCATGATGGTAACATGATTTGCAAGATGCTAGCATTTTTCTAGCATGATTAACCTGTTACTAGCATGTTGCTAACATGATTTTATCATGATTAGCGTGTTGCTAGCGTGATGTTAATGATTTGCAAGTTATTAACATTACTAGATGTTAATGTTTTCATGTTGCATGATTTGCAAGTTACTAGCACATTGCTAGCATGATGTTAACATGATTGCAAGTTGCCAGCATGTTGTTAACATGTTACTAGCAATTTGTTAACATGATTCTAGCATGATTTTATGAAAACCCTAAGTCCGATCAGTTAGAAAAGATACAGTATACTCGGTCAGATCAGTCTGAAGATCTGGGCTGAGTTTGGAGTTTTCTCAAGCCAACTTCATTAAAACTAATATATTTTATTCATTTAATGTGTATGATGTTTTACTGTAGGTTTCTGGACGTTCTGGCTGCTCGTAAGGATCCTGCTGGTCTCTCTGGAGAGGTTCTTATAGACGGAGCTCCACAACCTCCAAACTTCAAATGTCTGTCTGGATATGTAGTGCAGGTATAAACCACACAAACACTCATTTACTACATTTACTTTCTTCTGTTTACTTAGTAAAGTAGGAGCACATTCTTTTTAATGACACAATGTGAGGAATTACTCACGTCTGGAGCACAAACTCTAAAAACTGACTTCAGCAGTTAAAACAGGAAGCTGAGCTCATTATTCTGTAGAACAGAAATCATGACTAAGGAAAATGTGGGGTCGCTGACTAAAATTAGAAGAGCTGGACTGAAACCATTCAGCAGTCTAGTTTGTTTTCCTTCTGCAAATGCAGTTTCACTGTAGACTTCGTGACTAAACGCCTAATTGTGTTTTCAAATCACAACAGCCGTGTCATGAGACGCTACGTTTCTTTCCTAGAGGATGTTTACTAAACGTGTGTGTGTGTTTAGAAAGTGCTCTGTCATGGTTTAAACACATGAATCATGCTGAAAATCAGCCTTGGTATTTTTGCAGGATGACGTGGTCATGGGGACGCTGACGGTTCGCGAGAATCTGCGTTTCTCAGCAGCGTTACGGCTCCCGAGGTCGATCCGTCAGAGAGAAAAAGATGAGAAGGTTGAGAAACTCATTCAGGAGCTGGGATTGAGCAAAGTGGCCGATTCACGGGTAACAAACCAAACACGATCATCTCACTGACTGCATATGCATTTACACATATGCAGAAAATGATGACTAATGAATATAAAATGAATTTGATCTGCATGATGATGGAAATCATGATGAATTTGACAAAGTCAGTATTTTAGATCATTACTGGGTTTAGAGGGCGGGACTTGCAGTCACGGCTGCTCTGATTGGCTGGTTTTACAGGTGGGCACGCAGCTGATTCGTGGCGTTTCAGGCGGAGAGAGGAAGAGGACGAACATCGGCATGGAGCTGATCATTGATCCGCCGGTGCTTTTCCTGGACGAACCCACCACCGGCCTGGACGCCAGTACGGCCAACTCCGTCCTCATGCTGCTCAAGAGGTGCGTTTATACACGGGACGTCCCACGAAACCGGTCATATTCCACATCTAAAACGTAAATGTAAATCATTTGAATTGACTTAAGGTGTGTAATAGTTTTAAAATAGCTTGATCTGTTCCACTAGAAAACAAATTCATAATGAAGATATGACAAAGTAGCAAATCCTGTACGTTTTATATATACGTTTGTTTAATTAACGGGAGACACTGCAGGTAAAAACTGTTTTTCATGCACCTGTCAAGCGAGATTTTCAAGGAAGTTCGGATCATTTTACCGAGTTTGAACTTTGAGTCTTATTCAGCAAAATGAACGAATCTTTTTTCGAGTCATTACATTAATTTTAGCAAAATCAGCATCACGTGACAGCCCCATAAGATGAACGAACGACTCGAAAAACAGAAGACTCAAACAGGTGAACTAATTCTAGTACAGAACCTAATAGGATGTTGTGCAATGCGTGACTGAAAGAATCACTCCCTGAGATGACCTGTTCAAAATGAACGAGTTTCATTGTGTTTAAAAAGTAAACAAATGAAAACAACGACCGATCGTTTCACTAGATAAGACCCTTCTTCCTCGGCTGGGATCATTTAGAGCCTTTTGAAGCTGCATTTAAACTAAATTTTGGAAGTTCAAAATCCGGGGCACAATTGAAGTCCATTATATGAAGAAAAATCCTGAAATGCTTTTTAAAGTTACTTTTAAAAGTAATGCGTTACAAAATTAAGTTACTCCCTAAAAAAGTAACTAATTACATTGCTTAGTTACTTTTTATGGAAAGTAATGCGTTACTTTACTTTTGCATTACTTTTTTAATCTGGACAGGGCTTGCTTGTTTGTTTTTAATATAAAAAGATCTATTTTTGGCAAATGTAAAAGCCTTTTCACACCAAAAGCCTCAGGCTTTGAGAAAAGTAAATTCACATCTGTACAGTAGACCGCAGAAAAAAAAGTCAACTCTTCAGCAATAAAAAAAAAGGGAAAACAAATGTTACATTATATTGAGTAATTTTTGCTTATTAGTATGGTTGAATTGGATTATCGAAGGTCAGCAGCAAAGACATTGGTTAATAAAATGGGATTAATGCATAAAGGATATTTGTATTATTTAACATATTTAATTACTGCTGGATTGCGTCATATTCTGAGTTGAATTTCAGTGTTTTTATTCATTTTGAAGGAATACTTTTTATTCATTTTTGTGAGTGAGATGAATTAATGCATGTTCACATTTATTATAGAACTAACATCTTTCTCCCGATTTCTCTCAACATGGGGACAGAAAAGAGCTTTTAATTAATAAATTGGTGGAAAAGTAACTGGCATTACTTTTTTGAAAAAAGTAACTCAGATATTTTCTTGACAGTTAAAAAGTAATGCGTTACTTTACTACTTACTTGGAAAAAGTAATAATATTACGTAACTCGCGTTACTTGTAATGCGTTACCCCCAACACTGATGTTATCAGACAAATAATTCTCTCAAAGAAAGTTTGTAGCAAGAGGTCCCTGCCAGTTCCAGTTTTCTTATTGTAAGTCAAATGAGCCAGATTGCTGAGATGTTCACCTTTTGTTTGTAATGGCTCTTGGTGGCTCTGCCCCAGTCTTTGAGTAGTTATGATGATTGGATTAGGACTGGTGTAAATGGGGCAGGTTGCTATACCTGAATACTTCATTTGCATGCTTTGTTTGGGGTTGTCACCCAGGTGCTTTGTCTCCATTTCTAAGCACTGCCCCCTAAATGTATATAAAATACTACAATGTATCATTGCCTTAGTTAGACTTTTGATGACTGCAGCGTGTTCTCAATAAAGAACTCATGCCTTTGAACGATTACATAATTGTGGCATCTGTAATTGTAATCACGATTAGAAATTTGTTTTGTGCAGCCCTAATTTATACATTTAATAATAACTACTTTGATCTCTAAATGAATAACTTTATTTTAAAATTGTTTACCTTTCACCACCCATGTTTGAACATAGACGTGAATTGCACTATCCAAACTTAAATTGTTATAATTCATGAACAAATACTTTTTCAAAATATGGTTTTGAAGTACCATTTCCATGGTAATGCAATGTCAGATTTTAAAATGGTGTTCAAAAGATACATTTTCAACTAATATATAATTTATGATCATTTCTAAAACATGCAACAAAAAAAGACTTTTGGTGACAAAGCTCAGAACTCTTGATATGATGCAGAATTTTGAGGTGCACTCTTGTCATAAATTAATCTATTACTGTTCCTACATAATTTGTAACAAAAAGCAGTTGTAAAATATCTATTTAGGAGTCTTAGACCTTTCCTACAATATATCATTTGTCATGATTAGATTAGGATTTAATTGTCATATAATGAAGTAAACATAGGCATCCCACTGAGGGGACGGGTGGCAGTTAAAATTAAATTACATTTGAAAAATTTAAATATGACACTGACATTGTCGTCAGTGCTTTAATCATTTTAACCATCCCGTGTGTTTAACTTGTGTTTTGTTCAGAATGGCGAATAGCGGTCGCACCATCATTCTGTCCATCCATCAGCCGCGCTACTCCATCTACCGGCTGTTTGACAGCCTCACGCTGCTGGTGGGAGGAAGGATGGTGTATCACGGGCCGGCTCAGGACGCCCTGAACTACTTCAGTCAGATCGGTATGAAAACACACACACACACACACACATACGTGAACAGACCCTTACATCCTGATACTGATGTCTTCTGTGTGTGTGTGTGTCAGGATACACCTGTGAACCTCATAACAACCCTGCTGATTTCTTCCTGGATGTGATCAATGGAGACTCCACCGCTGTCGCTCTCAACAAGACATACGAAAATGAGGGTACAGCAGTTTCCCTTCTGTATGATTGGCTAGTATAAAGGCTGCTTTGCAGCTTATTTTGGCCAAGAAACACCACTTAGATAGGAAGAGACTGTCTGAATGACATGTGGTGTTCATTTTTTATTATTTTAATTATTTTATTCCATTTTATTATTATTTATTATTGTCGTTGTATTTTAGTTTTATTATAATTGTATTTTACTGTAAGACAAATACAAAACAATGCAATACAAATTTATTTATATAGCTGTTATTTATAACAGCTGGCATTGACCAAAATGCTTTTTAGGATGATAAATACAACATAAACAATTATATACATCTACACAAACACTTGAAACAGATTTAAAAGTTAAAAGATGCAGATTGTCTGAAACTGAAATCACACCAATTTATTGGCTCCTCAGCGGTGTTACGTCATTCACCTAATAATAGTGAGTGTACTATCAACTCCTCAGATGTCTCTACTTTAGTAGAGGTTTATCTGACCCATGCAAGATAATACAGGTATTTCTTGGAATACCTGTTTTTGTGCTTCAGAGATTGCATCATGTGGAACGATCCTCGTCGTTGTCAGTCACCATGCTCTTACTTCACTGTAAGCGACGACCCTCACAATAAATGTGTTAAATGCCTTGACGAGTCTCACGCACACTTCACTAGTTAGGGCGCTTGTAGCTGGAAGTTTTTGCTGAGAATTTTAAGCTTAAAACTCTCAGTGGAAGGCTTGCTTGCTTTGAAAATAATTTTTCCGCTTTCCCTCATTGCACTGTTTTGGAGGCTGCCAAAGCTCATCTGCATCTTGGGGATTGGATGTGGGTGCAGTTCAGTGGTTGACACATTCTGCACAGCTAAGAGTCAGCTGCCCTTAAACAGTTCATGAAATTGCCACTCCCACTGTGCTCAGAAACAGTTCTGCACTAGGAACGAGACCACTCGGAGGAGTGACAAGCCTGGGCTTACCCCACTTTAGCTAGTTTGGGGAGCCTGTCCTCACTTTTCGACTTGTCAGCACCCAGTTAAGAGTACTGATGTGAAGCAGTCGGACAAACCTGCTGCTTCAGCTTCACTGGGTCGTTCCTATTCTTTGGGTCAGGAAACGAAGAGCATCCTCTGTTTCAGGAGTGAGGGACCAACCATTCTAACATATCTGTCCCCCTATGAAATGCCATAAGACTTCAAGTCTGCTATATTCACCAGCATGCAGGTTCTGCTATACAGAATTAGTTCCTCAATTGACTTCCTTTGTTGATGGTCAGAAACGTTTCAGGCCGTCTCTCCCCAATACTCTGGATGTGTTTCTGACCCCTCTGAAGTACCAGGGCATTCATTTGGCAAACTACCTGGGTGATTGGCTCATTTTGTCTCAATCAAGGGAGCTGGTGTGTCATCACAGGGACATTCTTATCCACCACTTTGTCTCTTGGCCTCAAGCTGAACGCTCAGAAGAACGTCTTAACTCCTTCCCAGAGAAACACTTTCTTGGGGGTCCAGCTTGACTCACACGAAGCAAACCCTTTTGGCACTTGCTTGGGTTTCTTGCCTCTTGAGTGTTTGGCCCGGTTCAAGCTCAGCCATCATGTCATGATAGGCACATGTGCTTTGGTGCCAGCCATAGACAGGATTTCTCATTGGGTGAGAAACCCTATCTCTCTAGTTTATGAGGTCCAGAGCCTCCCTTCATCTCTAGACCTTAGCTTACTCTACTAGGAGTCTCGTTTATTCCCAGGCTCTTTTTAAAAAGGTCCCTTTGGAGGATATCTGTGTTGTGGCAGGGTGGTCCTCCCCACAAATCTGGATTTGGATGCAGCCTATGAACCTATGAAAGGGAATGTCTCAGGTTACATGCATAACCAATATTTTCTGAATAGGGAAAGAGATGTTTGATGCCCTTTTATGTGGACAGCCAATTATAGGATTATGTGGACCACTCTGGCCTGTGGCGCAAGTCGTCCCAATTGCTAGTGTGCTTTGGTGCCAGCCATGCACAGGATTTCTCATTGGGTGAGAGACCTTATCTCTCTAGTTTATGAGAGTCTAGACCTTAGAGCGCACTCTACTAGGATTGTTGCATCTTCCCGGGTTCTTTTTAAAGAGGTCCTTTTGAAGGATATATGTGTTGCGGCAGGGTCCTCCCCGCAAACCTAGATTTAGATGCCAGCTATGAACCTATGAATGCGAATGTCTTGGGTTACATGCATAACCCATGTTTCCTGCATAGGGAACGAGATGTTTCCTGCCAAGCTCCTTGCACTGCTGAAAAGTCTTCCTCAGTAATGAATCTGAGTAGTGCACTATTATTAGGTGACATAGCACCGCTGAGGAGACACTCGCACTATCGGGCAAAAAATTGGTGTGATTTAATGCAGGTTTCAGAAGGGGCGTTCCTATTGAGTCATCGTTATGCAGTGTCTGTCATGGGTTGTGCATGTAACCCGAGAATGTGTGATTGATCTCACATGTATTTTTGTTGTCAGAACTAGACCAGGACCAGCTGAGTTCGTCACTAAAGGGCATCGAGGATCGTTTGGTGGAGGAATACAAGAACAGCGCCAGCTACAAAGAGACAAAAAGCGAGTTGGAGCGAATCGTTCAGGGACAAGGACTACAGCACACGACCCAAATCCAGAACCATCACCTACAGCACGTCCTTCTTTCACCAGTTCAAATGGGTCCTCAAGAGAACCTTCAAGAACCTCATGCTGAACCCACAAACCTCAGTCGCTCAGGTCAGTGTCTACATCAGGCATTCACAGTTGCTTCTATCAGCCTTTGATCTGAAATATTTAACTGAATATTAAACTGAAGACAATATTTAAATAATTTAACAATACAATGTTACCTTAGTATCATTTCAGTTCGAGTTTAAGTAATGTCATTTTTATAATTTTTCTATATTATGTCTATATAATTTTTAATTACATTTTAGTTTATTTTTTACAGCAAGTTAACTAAATAAACATGAGATGTTTTCTTGGCAACTTGCTGAAATAATAAGATCAGTTTTTATGGTGTTAAAATGTGTTATTTAAACTAAAATCATTTTTATTATATATTTTCCTTTAAGTAACAATTTTTTATTCTTTTAGTTTTAGTGAAATATAGGTCATGCATGTCAACAAAATATATTATATATTTTGATTTTCATTTCAGAATGATTTATGTGAATTTTACATGATCATTTTGTGAATTATTAGATTTTCGTCATCTTTGGTCACAGTAATATGAATTCTCTTTGATTAACGAAATATTCACAATATGCTTTAAGTAATTTAGCTGGTGGTATAAACTTAAGCAAAACTTTAATATTGCAATGATTTAATGCACTTTTATTTTTTGTTATTAAAATGCTGTATATAAAAAGAAAATATTATTTATATATATATATAGAGAGAGAGAGAGAGAGAGAGAGAGAGCGAGAGAGAGAGAGAGATGCAGTTTTGATTTAGGACTTAGGTTAAAGTTAATATTTCAATATTAATTAAAGTCTTGTTTCTTCAGATCGGGGTGATGATTTTCCTGGCTTTGGTTGTTGGAGCCATATTTTTTGGAGTAAAGGAGAATTCAAGCGGCATTCAGAACAGGTTTGAAAACACTTTCATCCAGCTGAGCCAGTATTACTGTGTGATGAATCATTTCTGCTTGAATCAGAAGTGATTCAGTCAGTGTTTCCAAGTCCGCGGTTAACTGGGCTACTTTCATACTGTTGCCGGGGGGTTGTTTTTCATGTCTGCGGGTTGAAGCGACCCCAATATAACGTAATATTTAGCCCCTTGGATGCTAATTTTACCAGGGGACGTGTATTTTACACCCTTAAAACAAGATTTGACTACTTTTGGGCTAGTTTTGAATAGCAGTTGGGGAGGTTTTGATATGAGAACCTGGCAACCCTGGATTCAGTATTCAAAATGTGCAAATGTGACAATGTTGTACTATACTGTATCTTCTCTTAAATATTAGTCTGGAGCCCTGCATTGGCTGTCCACTAACAACAGTGTATGTGTGTGTGTGTTTCAGGATGGGCGCGCTCTTCTTCATCACCACTAATCAGTGCTTCAGCGCTGTTTCCTCAGCTGAACTCTTCATCACAGAGAGGAAACTGTTTGTGTAAGTAAACACACACCCCAGAGTTGGCATTTGAGAGCGGGTTCTTCCTTTTTAAAAAAATACTAAATGATTTTCATGCTGTCTGGTTGCAATAATGATTCTTGCATATCTGCTTCATGACTGATGTGATTTTATTTTAAGTAACAGGATTTTTCAGTGGCTTTATTGAAATATAACTACTCTGGTTAATGATCACAAGACATGCACGTAAACAAATAAAATATTTTTTATCTTTTGATAAATGTTTTATTTTAAATCATTTTCAGTTAAGTTAATGATTTAATAACTTGTTAGATTTTCATGAACTCTTGTAGATTAATGCGTATTTGTATTAGTATGAAAGTTGTATTATATTATAGGATATTTAAGTGTTTATTTGTAATTATTTACAGTTAAAATACATATAAGAATAAAAATATATAAAAATATATAAAAATATAAAACAAAAAATAAAATAATTAAGAAGATAACTTTTATTGAAATTACGTGGGTTATTATTCATAAGAATAAATGTTTATCATATCACAGTCAAAATAGAATAATATATGTAAGCAAATTTTTGGGGTAATACAAAATATTTTTTTGTAGAGTAAGAGAATGAGAAGAAAATAAAGTTGAATTCTAAAGAATGTTTGGTGAATTTGGCCGCTGATGTTTTTTTTTTTTTTTTTTTTTTTTTTTTTTTCAGTTACCGTGGTGACTGTAATATAAATATTTGATTGATTATTTGATTTTGTGGTGGGCGTGTCCTCAGGCACGAGTACATCAGTGGCTATTACAGAGTGTCGGTGTACTTCCTGTCCAAGATCCTGTCTGACATCCTGACTCTACGCACTATCCCGGCCATCATCTTCAGCTGCGTGGCGTACTGGATGATTGGTTAGTCACACGTCTCATCATCTTGTCATTCATGTTCATCTAGTATGAAACTTGTGATGTGATGTTGTTTGCATTTCTCATGCAGGACTGAAGGCGACGCCTGCGGCGTTCTTCATCTTCCTGTTCTCCATCATTCTGGTGTCGTACACGGCCACGTCCATGACTCTGGCCATCTCTGCTGATCAGACAGTGGTGGCCATCGCAAACATCTTCATGACCATCAGCTTTGTCTTTATGATGGTAAATGAACACACACATGCACTGCAGCTCAAAGTTTGGGATCAGTAAGGCTTGTAATGTTTTTTAAAGAAATCTCTTATGCTCATCAAGGCTGCATTTATTTGATCAAAAATGCAGAAAAAAACAGTAAAATTGTAAAATGTTATTACAATATAAATTAATGGTTTTTATTTTAATATACTTTAAAATATAATTTATTCCTGTGATGCAAAGCTGAATTTTCATCAGCTGTTACTCCAATCTTAAGTGTTACATGATCCTTCAGAAATCAAATTCTAATATTATTCATTCTAATATTAAAATAAAAACCATTATTTTATATTGTAATAACATTTTGCAAAATTACTGTTTTTTTCTGTATTTTTGAACAAATAAATGCAGCCTTGATGAGCATAAGAGACTTCTTTAAAAAACATTACATGTCTTACTGATCCCAAACTTTTGAGGGACAGTGTACATTTAAACATATAAAGCAATATATACCACATGAGGCAAATACTGTAATTATTTAATTATTTATTATTTAGGTTTAATCTGTCCCTCACCAGACTAATGTAGAATAAAGAGTAAAATAAACTGAAAACAGAAGGGTGAAGGAACTGGACATTTTAAAGGATATTAGGGAGTTAATTTCAAATTAGATGTAATTGTTAAAACAAGAAAATAATACTAAAAAAAATAGATCAGTAAAAAAAAGTAATAGTGAATAATAATTAGAATTATTAATATAAATAAAGTATATAATTTATTTAAAACATAATATTAAAAATATATGTAAATAACATAAAATTATATATATAATTTATAAAAATACAGAATATTATAATATATAATTTATAAAAACTATATAATTTATAATATATAGTTTATATAATAAAAAAAACACATTCAGCTAAAAACACATCTTTCACTTTATTCATTTACTAACTACTTTTTTTCTTAAAACAAAAACACCAAGTTGCTCTATTCTTTTTCTATTCTGTCTGTTTTTGTTTTTTGTTATTATATAATAAGAGACTCATCATAGGCACTTGCATATTATTGCTCTTTTGTTGAGTTTGACTGCTTTGTCCTCATTTGTAAGTCGCTTTGAATAAAAGCATCTGTTAAATGTAAATAATAAAACGTTTATATAAATCTATATATAAAGAATTACATACTCTATATACACTAGTAAACATTGTAGTGGATCAAAAGTTGTCCTGAAACTAAAACAATACCCGTTCTTGTCTTAGGACAACTTGGATTAACTTTTTTGATCCATTTCAAATGTTTACGATTGTATATATACAATTTGACAACAGCGCCACCTTTTGGTCAAAAAGTGATAAACCATTAAATCATATGGCTTCTCCTGAATATGAATTCTGAATATGTGTACTTGTATATAAATGTATGTAAAGTTGCTATTATGTAGTTGTGTCTGATTCGATGTTTGAGCTGATCTAGTTTATAAAATGCATGGCATTGTGACATAAAAACATTGCTGTCTTATGTTTAGTGTAATATTTATTGGTGTGTGTGCATGTGTTCAGATCTTCTCAGGGCTGCTGGTGAATCTCCCCAGTGTCGCTGACTGGTTGAACTGGTTGAAGTATTTCAGTATTCCTCGTTATGGTCTCACTGTGAGTCTGAATGTTTTAATGCTATAGCATAAGCATCTCTTTCAAATGAACTATATTATATATATATATATATATATAGATGTATATATATATATATGTATGTATGTATGTATGTATATATGTATGTGTGTGTGTGTGTGTGTGTGTGTGTGTATGTACGTGTATATATATATATATATATATATATATATACACACACTACTGTTCAAAAGTTTGGGGTCAGTAAGACTTGTAATAGTCTTTAAAGAGGTCTCTTATGCTCATCAAGGCTGCATTTATTTGATTAAAAATATAGAAAAAAACAGTAATATTGCAAAATGTTTTTACAATATAAAATAATGTTTTTTATTTTAACATACTTTAAAATAGAATTTATTCCTGTGATGAAAAGCTGAATTTTTATCAGCTGTTACTCCAGTCTTAAGTGTCACATGATCCTTCAGAAATCATTCTAATATGCGGATTTATTATTAGAATGATCAGTGTTGGATAATATCAACAGTTGTGCTGCCAAATATTTTTTGGAACCTGTGATTTTTTTTTTTTTTTTTTTTTTTTTTTTTTTTTAGGATTCTTTCATGAATAACAAGTTTAAAAAGTACAGTGTTTATTCAAAATATAAATATTTTATAACAATGTAAATTATTTATTATTAACTTTTAATAAACTTTTAATTATTAACTTAATACATCCTTGGTAAATAAAAGTATTAATTTCTTAAAAAAAAAAAAAAAAGAAACAATAAAAATGTACTGACCCCAAACTTTTGAACGGTAGTGTGTGTATGTGTATATATATATATATATATATATATATATATATATATATATATAATTAATGATCTGAAAGGCTGCATTTATTTGATGGAAAATACAGAAAAAAACAGTAATATTGCAAACTGTTATTACAATATAAATTAATGTTTTTTTACTTTAATATACTTTAAAATATAATTTATTCCTGTGATGCAAAGCTGAATTTTCATCGGCTGTTACTCCAGTCTTCAGTGCTACATGATCCTTCAGAAATCATTCTAATATGCGGATTTATTATTAGAATGATCAATGTTGGAAACAGTTGTGCTGACAAATATTTTTTTGGAACCTGTGATTCTTTTTTTCAGGATTCTTTGATGAATAGCGAGTTGAAAAGTGCAGCATTTATTCAAAATATAAACTTTTTCTAGCAATGTAAATCTATGCTATCACTTTTTATTATTTTAACACAATCTTTGTGAATAAAAGTATTAATATCTTTCAAAAAAAGAAAGAATAAAAATGTACTGACCCCAAACTTTTGAACAGTAGTGTATATTGTTAGAAAACCTTTCTATATTAAATAAGTGCTGTTCTTTTACAACCTTTAATTGATCAAAGAATTCTGAAAAAAATGATCACAGTATCACAACTGTTTTCAACACTGATAATAAATAAACATATTAAAATTATTACTAAAGGGTCATGTGATACTTAAGACTGGAGTCTTAGTCTCAGCTAATGAAAATTCAGCTTTGCATCAGAGGGATAAAACATATTTAAAACTATATTAAAATAAAAACATTATTTTATGTTGTAATAACATTTTGCAATATTACTGTTTTTTATGTATTTATGTATTTTTTTATGCCTTGATGAGCATAAGAGACTTCTTTAAAAACATTAGAAGTCTTACTGGTCCCAAACATTTGAGCAGCAGAAGTGTGTATATAAATATATATATATTTATAATAACATTGATGCTTGAAATTAAATGTGCTGTCTGTGTTATTAAATACAGAACAGAAATGTTTATTTGTGGATGATAATGATGAATGTTTTTTCAGGCTTTGCAAATCAATGAGTTCACCAGCCTGAATTTCTGTGACAAGAAGAACATAAGTGGCACTTTTAATGATGTGTGAGTATGAAACTGCGTTAGACTACTTAAAGGAGAAGTGCACTTCCAGAACAGCAATTCACAAATAATGTACTCACCCCCTTGTCCTCCAAGATGTTCATGTCTTTCTGTCTTCAGTCATAAAGAAATTATGGTTTTTGAGGAAAACATTTCAGGATTTTTCTCCATATAATGGACTTCATATAATGCTCCATATAATGCAGCTTCAAAGGGCTCTAAATGATCCCAGCCGAGGAAGAAGGGTCTTATCTAGCAAAACGATCGGTCATTTTTATTTCGGAAAATAAAAATGTGTATACTTTTTAAGCGAAAAAGCTTGTGTAGCACAGGCTCTGGGATGCATGTCCACGACGCTACGTATTATTGAATCACATTGAAAGATTCATGCGGAACGTAGACAGAACTACAGACCCAGTGTTTACAAAGCGAACGTGCAAAGACTAAGAAAGTGCAAGTAAGTTAAACGTTGTTTACAAACAAAAAGGTACAACGATGTTGGACGATTCTGAAGTTGTAGGAGAAAATAAGGAGAGTTTCGCCATACTCAGTACACAGACAATGAACTTAGACGTGATTCGTAGTAGTGATGGGAAGTTCGGATCATTTTACCGACTTGGACCTTCGAGTCTTATTCAGCAAAATGAACAAATCTTTTCGTTCATTTTAGCAAAATATAATTAAAATGTTACATGTTACTTCCCTAACACATCTACTGCTTACACAAACGTTGATCACAAAACAAACAAGACAAAACTATAATGCTATAAGAAACAGAAAAGATTCATTCATTGTTTACCTGGGTCTTTAGTCTATGATTAACTCACCTCACCTCTTATCTTATTCGGGTCGTTTGTTCATCACGTGACAGCCCCATAATCTTAACCAATGCAGTGTGAGCAGGAAAAAGAATTGATTTGTTCATCTCCGAGTCTTCCAGTAGGTGGCAGCAAGTCACTGATTTAATTACTGAATCATTCATTCATTTGATTCATTTGAACGGCTGATTCATTCAGAAATATAGCAAGTGACTCTTTATGAATGGGATAATTGAATCATTGACTCACTAGATTTGTTTAAAAAGGCACGTTCATTCATAAATGAAACACTGTTGTGTTTGAATGGAGATGCGCAGCGGCTCAGTTGTGACTTGTTTAAAATTATTTTTGATGACAAAATAGAGCAAAATCAGGCAAAAGTGTTATAGTCAGACAATATAAGTCACTTAATATTAACTGTTGTATTAAATCTCATTATCTCATTTACAAACTCCATTAAAAACATTAAAAGCTGTCGCTCATCTTAGTTCATTGCGACCTCTCAAAGTTTCATTATAATGAGTGAAACTCTCTACACTGCACAGTCAGTCTCTTATTTACACTCTGTTTACTCTTTGTTTATTGTAGGATTGGTGAGACTGTGATACATTACTCAACGTTGCAAAAACACGTAGAAACCTTTAAAGCTCCCCTCAACGTAAACAGAAATATATATACAAATTTGTTTTCATCATTTCTCATTGCAGCTGTTCGACAGGGGAGGAATATCTGAGCAATCAGGGCATTGATCACTCAACCTGGGGTTTGTGGCAGAATCATTTGGCTCTGGGAATCATGACCCTCATCTTCCTCATCATCGCTTACCTCAAGCTGCGCTTCATCAGGAAATTCACCTAAACACAAGCTCGTGGTCTTCGTCACACACTCCCTACTGTCTGCTGATGACATCCAACAAATCCTACCGATATTACACACGGTTTCCCACTCAAACAATCATCATTTGTAAGGACAATCAACACATCAACCCGTACAGTATTGATTCTGCTCAGGTTTATCGTTCTCAACATTTCACACCAAAGATTTGTATCAAGAATAATGTTTTAATGATGTTTAAAATGTTTCGTTTTCGTCACTACGGATTTTTCAGTAACAGTACAGTAAATAAATATGGCACTATGGCGTTACTCCAGTTTGACACCTTTTAGTTAGGTTTGTTTGCTGTACATGCTTTTTTGTAAGTTTCATTCATATATTTTGTTAATATAAAATACTTTTGTAATTTTTTAGGACAGCAGCATTTAATAAAAACAAATGCTCTAAATATTTGTGCCAATGTCATTTGAAGCAAATTCAGTTTGTTTGTTTGTTTGTTTTTTACCATTTGCTGAGGAGAGGTGGGTGCAAATATAAAAAAAAAAAAAATGTGCTTTTTTTTAATGTCCCTAAGCTTATGTGCCCATACCAAAAACTAAAAATAAAAAGACGGACCTGTACATAATTTAGAAGATTAAAGAGGTAAGTTATGAAAATGTATGAATTATAAATCAAATGAGCATCTGTTTTGAATGTTTCAGTATCTGTTGATAATTTTAGTTATTTTTATTTTTTATTTCTTTACAGGCCATGACTTTCTAACAGCATGGAATTTGCAAAATCACAATTCCAACAAAAAGTGTAAGTTATATGTTGTGAAAACACACATGTTCAAATTAGCACCTATTTTGAGTATGTTCCAGTATCCAGAGCTGGGCAGATTACTACAAATTGTAATCCATTACTGACTCCAAATCCATTACATTCAATCATGCTAGTAATATGCTAATCATGATAACAACATGCTAACAACATGCTAATAACATGCTAATCGCGTTAGAATCATGCTAGTATCATGCTAATCATGATAACAACATGCTAATCATGATAACAACATGCTAATAGCATGCTAACAACATGCAAATAGCATGCTAATAACATGCTAATCACGTTAGAATCATGCTAGATCCATGCTAATAACTTGCTAATCATGTTAGAAACGTACTAGTAACTTGCTCATCATGCTAGTAACTTGTTAATTGTGCTAGCAACATGCTAGTAACTTGTTAATTATGCTAGTAACATGCTAATCATGCAAGATCCATGCTAATAACTTGCTAATCATGTTAGAAACTTACTAGTAACTTGCTAATCATGCTAATAACTTGTTAATTGTGCTAGCAACATGCTAGTAGATTGTTAATTATGCTAGTAACATGCTAATCATGCAAGATCCATGCTAATAACTTGCTAATCATGTTAGAAACTTACTAGTAACTTGCTAATCATGCTAGTAACTTGTTAATCATGCTAGCAACATGCTAATTATGCTAACAACATGCAAGTAACATGCTAATCATGCAAGCAACATGCTAGTAATGTGTTAATCATGCTAACAACGTGTTAATAGCATGTTAATAACATGCTGATCATGTTAGAAAACATGCTTGTAACTTGCTAACAACAATGTAATCAGCCTATAAAAATGCAAGCAACAAGCTAATCATGTTAAAACATGCTAACAGCGTTAAATCACATAAGCAATGTGCTAAATCATGCCAGCAAAATATCATCAAAAGTATCATCTGTTTCACAACATTAAGTGCATTAAACATTATGTTACATATTTCCCATATTATATTATTTAGTTTCCCAAACTGAGGTTTGTAAAAGAAGTGCAGGGGTTTTGTGAGTTTAATGAAAGGCGAACTAGGAATTAGAGAAAATTAATAAATGATGAATAATTTATTGCTAATGTGTAAATAATATGTAATCATGTAATCAATAAAAAATAACTGTAGTTTGATTACAAGTATTTTAAAATGTAACTTTCTCTAATTACAAGTATTTAATTTTTAGAATCTGGTTATGTAATCCAGATTACATTTAATCAGATACTACCCAGCTCTTTCAGTATCTACAGAAATATTTTTACAGCAAAGTGCAGAATGTAAACAGAACAGAATGTAGCTTTTTCAGCTCTGGACAAATCATTTTTTTCCCGGTGAGGCTCCAGGACTGGATGAGGGTGCATCTGCTGCAACCAAACCAGCTGTGCTCAGTTGCTATCCATGGTCTTGAAAAAAATATGCAATTGAACTTCTTTATTGGCTTACTAAACAATTTACTAAATAAATAAACAAATATCTTACTAAACCTTTGAATTTTAGTGACAAAAATGTTATTGTAAGAGAACTGAACTCCTGAAAGATTTAACTTACATCACTTAACTACTTGCTTAACATTGTCAAATTGTTTTTCATGTCATAATTCAATTCAATAGCACAATCTGTCATGTACTCACTCACAAAAAAAAAAAAAATTGTGTTAGATTTCTCTCACTGTCCAAGAGGAAGCAACTGTGGAGTGTTACATGTATCCTTTAAATAAAAACATTAAGCTTTCAAATCTGCAATTAAGTGATCTACAGTGGTTATTGATCTCTAAAACGTGTTCCTAGAGCGCCAATTTACCTTAATTAGTTTAAGAGGGAGGGGATGTAGTATCCTGGAATAACCACTAGGTGTCGTTTCTGTATTACTAGTGTTGTTCTTGGTAAATCAGTTGAGATTAAATGATGTTCAGTCATTCACTAATGCACTGTGTGGGGTTTGAGTGCACTATATCAGAAAGGAGTGAACGAAATGAACTGAACGAATTACGCTCATTCCTAATAGCACTCAAAATGACTTAATATTGTAATTATGCATTCCTCTGTGCCAACTTTGTTGTTTCATCGATGGTATATTGTTAATTTGTTAAATACTATTAAATAACAAGTCTTCATAATGATATGTATCTATTATTTTTAGTTTATTGAAACGCCTACAGGTGATTAACACATATTTAAATAATTCACCAAATTATCACATCTCTATCATCTTTTTTAAGTTAAGAACAACACCACCTCAAGAAATAAAACATTACTAATTAGTACTAATTAGTATATATTATACATACATAATATATTAATAAAGCATAAAATAAACGTTAAAGCTTTTGAGGAAGATCATTCACTTGTTTTGGCAATATATCTACACATTTTGGTCAGATGTTTTTAATATTCTTTCTGTTTAAATATTTTTTTATTTGTTTGACTAATATAGGAAAATATAACTTAATTTGTTTCCTGCAAGCTAATTTCAGCTAATTTAGGTCTCTAAACCTCTCTATCCAAAGTTCTGTTCATAAAGCAGTCAAAACTGTGTCTCTGTATCACCTGTTAAGGTGTAAATTTATTATTTTGTTTTAACCTGGCAACACATCCTTGACTCAAAGAAAGAAAGAAAGAAAAGATGAGAAAGAAAAAAGAAATGAGAAAAAAAGATTCGAAAACCCGCACCGATCCCGATCTGAATAAAATGATCCGCGCTCCGATCTGAATCAAAAGATTCACGAACCCGTTCTGAACTCTCGATCTGAATAATGATTTGCGAACCATAATTTCAGATCACGACTCGGATCGCGAATCGGGAATCATTCAATTCAAAAACCCGCTCCGAAGTCTTTCAGATCTTTTGATTCAGATTGGAAGCACGAAGCGCGGATCGCGAATCATTTGATTCAGATCGGGATCGGTGCGTGTTCGAATCTTTTTTTTTTTTTTTTCTATTTCGAATTTCTTTTTTTTGTTTTGTTGGACAGTACAAAAGTTCCTGTCTATATCAAATCATTTGCGAATCCGCTCTAAAGTTCCGACCTGAATAATGATTCGCGAACAATAATTTCAGACTCGAGTCAGAACGCGGATTGTGAAACATTATTCGCGAAATGATTCGCGTACCCGCTCCGAACTTCCGATCTAACTCAAATGATTCGTGATACGCGAAGCTCTGATCTAAATCAAATAATTTGCGAACCCACTCTGAATTCCGATCTGAATAATGATTTGCGAATCATAATTTCAGATCAGGACTTAGAGTGCGGATCGAGAAACATTCAATTCGCGAACCCGCTCCGATCAAAAGAATCGCGATACGCGACCCGAATCATGATTCGCGATACGCTATTTGATTTCAGCGGTTCATTTTGTGAGGCAATGGTTTAATTACAAGCGGTGTCGAAATTCAAAAATGAATGTTTCTTTTGATTTGGTTTCTGCTAGTTTTATGACATTAACTGAAATATTGGAAGAAAGTATGATGTTTAAAAATAAAATAACATTGTGCATTATGATCAAGTTTGTAGCTTAATTCACTATATTTGAAATACCTACTGTAATTCAGTCGGTGACAGTTCAATAGGAAATCAGTTGAAAGCATCTAGTCATGACATACCACTGAAATGTTTGTACATTTTGTACACCTTTTTTATTTTTATTTTTTTTTTTTTGTCTCTCCCACTGTTTCACTTACAAACGCACACCCAGATCATTCCTGGGATTCGGTGACTTTTGTGTAATTTAAAATTAAAATGTCAAACAACATCAATTTTAGCTTTGTTTTTTATGTAAATAACACCTTTTGAACTTTAAGCATATTTAAGTTAAAAAAAAATAAACTAGTTAAACCACCAAATATCACAATTTTTCCTATGTCCCCAGGCTTGTGTCTGCCAATCTGGTGATGAATACAACACTTAATAGCAGTGATTTTTTTT
>NW_026127481.1:0-21872 GCF_022985175.1 Labeo rohita
TGGAATTCATCACTCTTCAGACACGGAAGAACGTGATTGCAATTCCAAAACCACCACTGCTCCAAACCATCAAAACTTTCACCAGAGACTGCATTCGGACACTTGTTCAACGACCAAGGCATTGCAAGTATCGTACATTTAACTAAACAAAACAGAGGTTTAGTATAAGCTGTAGACAGCACCGATGGTTTTGCTCAGGTGGTTAACTGACTCTTTTCATAGCTTCATTTCTTTGTCTCTCTCTAACTGCTTCTCACTGACCATTCCCCCATGTATGAGTGATTTCATGTTTGTTTGTTTAGATTAGTTATGTGTTAGTCCTTCGTTAATAAACTATTGTGCACAAATTACATGAGTTTTGATTCTGATTCTGCCTTGCAAATTAATGTCCCTTTACGATTCCGATTCGAGCTACATGCTCTAATGCAATGGTACTTTAGGAAAGTTATTTTCTGTGGCCAAGAAAATATCATTTCTTAGTGTTGATGATAAATTATGCTGAATGTTCGCTGGGCGAACAGATTAGTTGATGGAAAATTGATTCTGCTACAGTTACTACTGGCAGTTGATATAAATAATTGTAATTAATCTTCAGTAATTGTAATTATTTATATACATTTCCCTTTGAGCTAAATCACGACAAGTGCTAGTCCCCAGTTCGAGTCCTGCCTCGTGGACCTTTCCCGATCCCACCCCCCCTCTCTCGCTCCCACTCAGTTCCTGTCTCATCTCCACTGTCCTATCAAGGAAAAAAGTCCAAAAAAGATTACACTTAAAGTAAATTTTTCCCAAAGAACTTGGTTTAATTTTCATGATTATCTGCTCTTTTACATCTATTGCCATTCGCCCAATACGATCAGTCACCAAATCATTTGACACTGGAATCAGTGCTAAACGATCAGCAGTGCTTTGTCCACGCATAGCAGAAACAGTCTCTTAAGCGGAGGGAAGGAAAAGAGACTCATCTAAATTGTGTGGTTTCCCAGTTTTGGCCATCCAATGAGAGATAATGTACGATGCATGAAGAGCTCCCTTATTCACTATAGTGGCTTTCTGGCACAGTGATTTGTGTTTAGTTGTCAAGTGTCTTAGCATTTTGGAAGGTTTAAGACTCTCCTTTGCTAGCACCTCGCCACAAATCACACCCTGTGGTAGGGTTGGGTATTGTTTGGGATTTTTTCGATACCAGTGCCAAATCGATACTTTTAAAACGGTACCGGTGCCAAAACGGTGCCTGAAACGATACTTTTAAAAAAGCCACAAAGTGGTGGATGACACAAGAATATATTTTTATTGGACAAAAAAGTTCTTTAAATTGAACAATGTATTAAAAGTAAAAAAAAAAAAAATATTATTATTTAGTCAATGCAAAACGCAACAACAATAAAACCTAAGCCACCTAACCTAACTACAATAATTTAACTTCGTCTAGGCTGATTTAGGGACCGTCTGCAAATTTACCTCTCAGTACAAAACGAAGTCTAATAATTAATACAAATTATGTTTTCAAAGCCATAATAAATGCCTTGTGGGCAAACTGACTCAATATATTTTGCCAATGTTACCTTAGAAATATGTATGTACAGTACACAAATAATTTTTGTACTTACTGTACATACAGTAAATAATTATTCTTATTAAAAAATTACTGTAATGCACCAAACGGGTTTTTTCATCTTTCAAAGGTTGTAGTACATGTCTAGTGGCCAGACTGACTTATTACAGGTGAAATTTTGCCAATATTACCCTTACTGTACATACAGTAAATAATTATTCTTAGAAAAAAATTACTGTAATTCACCAAAAGGATTTCTTCATGTTTCAAAGGTTGTAGTACATTTCTAGTGGCCAGACTGACTTACTACAGGTCATATTTTGCCAATATCACCCTTACTGTACATACAGTAAATAATTATTCTTATTGAAAAATTACTGTAATGCACCAAAAGGGTTTTTTCATGTTTCAAAGGTTGTAGTACATGTCTAGTGGCCAGACTGACTTACTACAGGTCAAATTTTGCCAATATCACCCTTACTGTACATACAGTAAATAATTATTCTTATTAAAAAATTACTATAATGCACCAAAAGGTTTTTTTTCATGTTTCAAAGGTTGTAGTACATTTCTAGTGGCCAGACTGACTTACTACAGGTCAAATTTTGCCAATATCACCCTTACTGTACATACAGTAAATAATTATTCTTAGAAAAAAAAATTACTATAATGCACCAAAAGGGTTTTTTTCATGTTTCAAAGGTTGTAGTACATTTCTAGTTACCAGACTGACTTACTACAGGTCAAATTTTGCCAATATCACCCTTACTGTACATACAGTAAATAATTATTCTTAGAAAAAAAATTACTGTAATTTACCAAAAGGGTTTTTTCATGTTTCAAAGGTTGTAGTACATTTCTAGTGGTCAGACTGACTTACTACAGGTCAAATTTAGCCAATATCACCCTTACTGTACATACAGTAAATAATTATTCTTAGAAAAAAATTACTGTAATGCACCAAAAGGATTTTTTTCATGTTTCAAAGGTTGTAGTACATTTCTAGTGGCCAGACTGACTTACTACAGGTTATATTTTGCCAATATCACCCTTACTGTACATACAGTAAATAATTATTCTTATTAAAAAATTACTATATTGCACTAAAAGGGTTTTTTCATGTTTCAAAGGTTGTAGTACATTTCTAGTTACAGGACTGACTCAATACTGACGTATACGTCAATACTGACGTATTTGGGATCTCCTCTGGAAAACTCCACAATCCTGAACCGAGTTACGTCATTGAGGAACAGATGCTGACAGGCAAGCGTGTCAGGACAAATGAAGCTCAACCTTCCCAACGCCCTGTAAGCCAGATAACGGCCCACCAGGGGTGCCAGGTATCTGAAGCAACCGTTGGGGGGCAAAGCACACAATGACAAATTTTACGCCATTATGGGAACTGGGTAAAATAAATATCTGTTAAGATACTAGAGGAAACACAGTGAGACAAACCGTGGAGAAAAAATAATGAGATATTATGCCACCACCTCCAGGGGGTGAAGGAGACCTCCTGTCGGAGCACAATCACGGACTACTCCGTCCTAATCCGGACTGCGGGGCAATGGAGGACCCAGAGTTCCCTGAAGGGAACAACTGGGAGAAAGCGCACGGATCCGTAAGGAATGGCGCAGCAAGCCGACACTGAGCCGTCCTTCCGCAAATTACCTGAAGTTGCATAATGCACGGGAGGAACGGCTCAGAGCAGGAAAAAGTATCCTGCGCAAGTGATGGGTGTCGTCTGGCACGCAGCTTCTAATATGTCTGCTAGAGAGGCGCTGTGCACCACACCCAGGAGGAGTAACTCTTTGTAGAGTGGACTCGACTCTTAGGGGACACAGCTCACCTTGGCACTAAGAAGCCAAGGTGAGGCAACTACCACCCAATGGGCCAACCTCTGCTCGAGGGCAGCATCTGCTGACCCATAAGCAAACAAGAGCTGCTCGGAGCATCTAAGTTCCAGGTGCTGTCTGCGTAAACGTGCATGGCACGAACGGGACACAGCAACGCTAAGGCCAGGTCTGCCTCCTCCAGGGGCAGTGCTTGCAGGTTCCTCACCCAAACTCGGAGGTGAGAGCCGAGTTCGAGTGAGAACCTTGGAAACATAACCAGGCTGGGATCTCAAGGTCATGTGCACAATACGTTGGTTGAGAATGCGTGCAGGTCCCTACCCTAGAAGAGAGCGAGATCAGGAGCCAGGTCAGAATGACCAGGATTTTAGCTCGACTGAATCAAGCGGCTTAAGGGGAGCTCTGCTTAGGCCTAGAAGGGTGATGGGGAGATCCTCAAGATGGGATGAGGTGCGGCCTAGGAGGACTTATCCTCCTGCACCCTTCAGGAACCTGACGGACAGGTGATGCTTCCCTAAGGACAACCATGCACAGCAACTTTTTTTTTTTTTTTTTTTACTGTGATAGCCGTAACAAAGACATTTGAAGTGGAGGGAACATTGTTCACTCCAACTTCTCCTGCAGGAAGGAAAGCAGAACAGAACCTCAGGGGGTCCTCTCAGTGAGAGGAACACCATACAACGCTCCCTGCTCCTCCTTCTCCCCGATCTCGCACAGGTTTGTGCAAGGAGACTCACTGGGGAAGGCGTACTTGAGGAGACCCCAGGTCCAGCTGTGTGCCAGCTCGTCCCTGCCGTTTCCACTCAGAACGGAAGAAGCTGGCAGAGGGAGGACTCGAAGGAAGCAAAACAGGTTTACCTGAGCTTCGTCGAGTCGACTCCAGATGAGCTGGATTCTCTGGGAGAGCGCAACTCAACTCTCTTAACAAGATGAATGGCACGCAGCAATTTAAGCAGACTTGAGAGGAGAAGATGGCGGGCGAGTTGCAGCATGCAACGGGAGTGTAGACCACCTTGGTAGTAGGTGTACGATACCATGGCTATGGTGACCTTATGGACTAGTGTGCGCTTGTCCCGCAGCATTGGTAGGAACCGGCGGAGGACAAAGCACTGCTAGCAACTCTAGGCGACTATTGTCGCTGCAGTGGAGGTCCTGTTCAGGAGCCCGAGGCTGCTTGCCCATTGCAAATGGCACCCCAGCCCATGTTGGAGGCATCTGAATTGACTGCCTTATGCCTTGACACCTGGTCTAAGAGCACTGCTGCCCATAGGAATGCAGGGTGTGAACAGAGCTGAGAAGGTGGCTACACTGAGGGGGACGCCAAACCGAAGTGTGCCACAATGCCATGCCCATCTCAGGATCCGGTTGTGTGGCCAGTGCTGAAGCAATCTCATATGGAGCAGCCAAGCGGCCAAACCGTGGCTATGGCTGCCATATGCCCCAGGAGCCTCAGAAAGTTTAAATGGACCGCTGTCACGTGCCTGAAAGAATCAGGGAGTTCAGCACCGACCTCTTTCACTGACATGTCTCGACCGGACCCAACTCCGTACTAAGAAAAGAGAGAGCTTGTTTTAATTTATTCTTTAGCGATCACTCTTCTCTCAGTCGACCAAGTCCCAGCGGCTGAGGTGCGAAGGCACCAAGTCCCTGTATTCGTCTCCAACAAATCTCACGAGTGAAGTATTTCTACTCCAGTCGTCGAGATAGTTGAGGATCCAGGTGCCTCTATCCCAAGTGGGGACAGGGCACACCCCACGAGTTTGTAAAGTGCAGGGAAATGGATCACTTTGAAAAGCAGGGAGCCGAGGGGAGATCTGTACCGATATGTCTGACCCCTGAGGCAGACCAAAAACTGTCAGGTAACCGACATAACAGCACACGTCCTTCAGGTCGAAAGCTGTAGCCCAACCCTGGTGCTGAAAACTAAAAACATGTGTCTTTGTTTTCAGCCACCGAACAGTAGCCCAAAGAGGGGACTGAATCAGAACACAAGAACCAGGATAGAGCAAAACCCACCATTCTTTTCAGGTTGTATGGACCGACCAAATCGACCAGCAGACAGGCTAGGTAGATTTAGTAACCGGGCCGCTGCCTGCAAAAAATAGGGTCGTGGGGGCGTTGCATCCAACACCGGAAACCAATCGTCAGACCGCAAACGGCCAGGGGAAGGCGGGGAACCCAAAACTCCAGCCTGGTGGTCGAGGCTGCCCGGGGGAACATGGCCGTCAACTTAGAATCTTTGGCGTCAGAAGACAATAGCCTCTCCACTGATGCGGCGATAGATGCCTTAACTTCCTCATGAGCACTAAACAAGACGTAAGGCTCGTGCTAGGATGGACCATACATCAGCATTCAGAAACTCGACAGTAGTATGCTGAGAGGAGCCGGACCTCTGTGGGGACTGACCCGGCAGAGCAATCCAGACTATAATCCTCAGATCTCCCATGCTTCTAACCAATGCAGCCTCGGGAGTCTAACGACCCACAAAACTGGAAAGGGTAGAACACAAAGTCGGCTTACATATTAAATGTAAGCTGAGACCAAGTGTAATAATGGGTCTGTCCACGCAGCACAGGCATAACCCATCCACAAACGCCATCTCAACATGCAGTTGTTTACATCCCAGACCTGTGAGACAGTGATTGTGACCGTCATGAGAAAATAAGGAAACAATCGCTCCCTAAAAGCACATGATCGGAGATGCGTCTTGAAAAAGGACACCCTCAACGATCGTGTATGCTGAAGAAAAAAGCTCTTTTAGGCTGGATTGCCCAGGGGAGGACCACAGCACTCATCTGAGTGCAGCAGGGCGATCTCTCCGCTGAAATGCAAATAAAGGATGTTCCACACAGCTGAGAAACTCCTGCAGCGATGAAAAGTTTTCTTTCTTCTTTGTAGAAGCAGCTCACGAAGCAATCGGCTCCGAAGCAAAAATCTGAATGAGTGGATGCATGCCGCCATCTTATATACCTGTGTGTACGGGGGAGTGGCTTGGCATGCAAATTCCACTCGCCACTGTTCATTGGCCTGTTTTCTTAAGCTCAGAGGTGATTGGGCCCCCAAGTGAGACCCCAAATACGTCAGAATTGACGTAACATTATAGTGAACGACTGAGCAGAAACTACAAACGTAATACAACATTTAAACATTAAAAAACCCTTTTGGTGAATTACAGTATTTTTTTAATAAGAATAATTATTTACTGTATATACAGTAAGGGTGATATTGGCAAAATTTCACCTGTAGTAATGCAGTATTGTAACTAGAGATGTACTACAACTTTTGAAAGATGAAAAAACAATTTTGGTGAATTACAGTAATTTTTTTCTAAGAATAGTTATTTACTGTATGTACAGTAAGGGTGATATTGGCAAAATTTCTGCTGTAGTAATTCAGTCTGGCCACTAGACATGTAAAACAAACTCTGAAAAATGAAAAAAAAAAAAAAAAAAAAAACCTGAATTACAGTAATTTTTTAAGAATAATTTTTTACTGTATGTACAGAATAATTATTTACTGTATGTACAGTCTTGTTAGATATGGGCTAACCTAAACTTTGACCTTTAGTAATTCAGTCTTGTTTTTGGTGCACTAAGAATATTATTTACTGTAACCTTTAAACATTAAAAAACCTGTAGTAAGTCAGTCTTGTAACTAGAAATGTACTACAACCTTTGAAACATGAAAAAACCCTTTTGGTGCATTATAGTAATTTTTTTCTAAGAATAATTATTTACTGTATGTACAGTAAGGGTGATATTGGCAAAATTTGACCTGTAGTAAGTCAGTCTGGCCACTAGACATGTACTACAACCTTTGAAACATGAAAAAAACCTTTTGGTGAATTACAGTAATAATTTTTTTTTTTTTTCTAAGAATAATTATTTACTGTATGTACAGTAAGTAAGGGTGATATTGGCAAAATTTGACCTGTAGTAAGTCAGTCTGGTAACTAGACATGTACTACAACCTTTGAAACATGAAAAAACCCTTTTGGTGCATTATAGTAATTTTTTTTTTACTAAGAATAATTATTTACTGTATGTACAGTAAGGGTGATATTGGCAAAATTTGACCTGTAGTAAGTCAGTCTGGCCACTAGACATGTACTACAACCTTTGAAACATGAAAAAAACCCTTTTGGTGCATTATAGTAATTTTTTTCTAAGAATAATTATTTACTGTATGTACAGTAATGGTGATATTGGCAAAATTTGACCTGTAGTAAGTCAGTCTGGCCACTAGAAATGTACTACAACCTTTGAAACATGAAAAAAAACCTTTTGGTGCATTACAGTAATTTTTTTCTAAGAATAATTATTTACTGTATGTACAGTAATGGTGATATTAGCAAAATTTGACCTGTAGTAAGTCAGTCTTGTAACTACAAATGTACTACAACCTTTGAAAGATGAAAAAACCCGTTTGGTGCATTACAGTAATTTTTTTTAATAAGAATAATTATTTACTGTATGTACAGTAAGTACAAAAATAATGTAGCTCGCTAAGCTAACGGCAAACCACCTGCTGCAGTCAGAGCAAGTGTAACGATAGTTGCAGCGTTCACGCGCTTCTCACATGGTCTCATTTCCAGACGATTTGTGCTTTTAATTCGAAATGTGAAAATGGACAGTAACTACAAAGACGCCCTGGCCAATATAAAACAACAGATTCTGAAAAGGTCTCTTTTGGTTCAATTGAGTGGCTAAAGAACACAAAACCTACCTATGCCCAAATGTATAAAAGTTGCTCTGGGCCCGAATCGGTTGCCCCACACTAGGTCATCATGGGATTAATGTGGGCAGTCCGTTAGTGTGAGCTGCTCACAGAGAGCCCACAACGAGCCCAAAGCTGCAGGCCCTGTCTGGGCAAGTCTGCACCGGGCCTGTTTAGGTTTGGTGTGGGCTGGCTCTAGCCCACTGTGAACCAAAAGTGACACAAAAGATGCAGACATTATCTTTGTATAAATTTGGGTGAATGCTAAATGTAAACTTCTCAAACTTGATTTTTCATTCTTTTAATTTTTTGTAAATTAATTCTGATGAATGACAATGACAAATGATTTTTTTTTTTTTTTTTTTTTGTAGTGTTACTGTACCATAGACAGCTTCTTCCACTGAAGCCCATTCAAACTAATCTGTGTATTAGTGTCTGCTGGAACATAAACATATAAATACAATACACATTTTACCAGTAAATGTTTTTTTTTTTTTTTTTTTTTTTTTTTAATGCTTTCAGGATGATGTACAACAACATGACTTTTATAATACAGATGACATTGCTTAAGCGCCCTCTTGTGACTGAATATGGAAAAGAAATATTTCATTTTAAATGGCCTTTAAGAGCTTGAATGTGGCAATTTTAACAATCTTTTATTTTTTTGAGCATTTTAGAGAAGAGGATGGATAAGTGCACAAGACTGTAAAATGTCCACAATCTGTTCAAACGTTTTGTTTTAAGGCTTCTACAGCTGAAGCTGATTTTGCAACGACCCCTATGTTAATGCACCCATTTGCCTCTGGATTCTGCATTTATTTACATTTATTCATTGAGCAGACTTTTATCTAGAAAGGAATTACTGAAGACACCACCAGACCATTAAAAAACTACTAGATGAAAATAATGAACTGGGGTAATTTAGTGAATTTGCATTAAAAGTAAATAAATAAATACATTTAAAGCTGACAAACATCATCTCATCATGGCTGTAGATGTCTCTGTTAAAGGCTCACTGTAAAATGATTCTAGGCAGATGTTGACCACTAGAGTGTGGGGTGGGGTGAGAAGGTTAGAAAATGTGTGAACATGAGTCAGTTCTTCAGTTTATATTTCACTCTGCACTAGTTTAATCTACTACTTTAATCTGTCATCACAACTATTTCAACACATTTTCACATGCATATCAGTTTAACCTCATGATGCACAGATGTCTGGCCTGATCAAGCAGGTCCATTGTCCTGCAGCTTGTAAAACTGTTGTTTGGTTTTGGTCCAAGAGCAACTAAATCACCAACACCAGCCACATCAGTCACTGAATCACCACATGAAATGAATTTCAGTCAAAGGACTGAACAATCTAAATGCTTTATATTAACACAACGTACAATTTGTGCAGAAGCAGGTTACATTCAAATAAACATGTAAATATTTATTCTTCAGTCTTATTACTGTAATCTGCGGCAAAAGAACATCAGGTTTGCAAACACCAACCCAACTCAACATGGTTTTGTTATGCTATCATTCATCTCTGGCTTCTATTACACATTGATTTGGTTTTACATATATACTGATGCATATAGCAGATTATATATATATATATATATATATTATTTATTATTTATATATATATATATTTTCAAAGTGGCTTATATCTTACATCAACTTTGAAGACTAAATCTTACTAAATCTTTCTTCCCAAAATGCAATATCCTACTGGCTATAATTCTATTATACTTACAATTGTTCATTTAGCACACACTTTTAACAACAAAATACAACAGACACTACTAGGCCTTTTATTGCAAAAATTAGAATTTAAAATGAAATATTTATTAGAATAAAATAGAATTTAAATAAATAAATAGGAATCATGTAAATACAACTACCACATGAAAAGAATGATCAAAAGAAAAAAACTTGAATAAACATTCTTAAAAACATCTTTTAAAATGTGACGAACATTAACCTCATGTCTGTGGGTGTTTCTGTTGAAAATAAATTGTAATCAGTTCTAGGAAGATGTTGAGTGGAAAAAAAAAAGTGTGAAATGAGAAGCTGAGCACAAAACAACTGACCACATTCACTCAGCCACGAAAATAAATGTGTGAATGTTAGTCACATCTTCATTCCACTCTGCACTAGCTTGATCTTTATCTCTCATCACAACTATTTTAGCACATGTTTTAAAAGATGTCTGTTGAACCCCATGATCCAAAGATGTTTGGTCTGATCAAGTATCTCCATGGTGTTCAGCTGTTAAAATCAATGTTTGATCCAGTGGTTTTCCACTTCCCACAAACCATAATTAAACTCCACAGACCAACTAAACCACCGACATCAGCTGCATCAGTCACTGAATCACCACATGAAAGAGTCTTGCTCCTTCAGCAAAAGATGAGTTCAATACAACAATCTGAATGATTCATGTCAACAAAACATATATTTTGTGTGAATATAGTAGCAATTGATCAGTTTAAGAAACTGAAGCTCTCAAGAGCCAAAAAGATCCTGATACTTCTGTTTTCATACATGTGAATGTGTGTGAGAGAGATCGAGTGTGAAAACAAGAGAAGAAACTGACCAGAACATTGGAAATATTATTTTTAATACTAACCAATAGCATTTAGATCTGCCTTATATAACATAATCAAGTCATGTTGATGTCACATTTAAAAAAAATACAGAACAGTACATCAGAGTACACAGATAATGACACATTGTACAGGATCTACATCTGTGTTGAGTGAAGAGCAAACAAATTCTGACTCAATATGATTCACTTCTACTTTATTACTGCTTTGAACAATTTTGTCAATTTTGAACATTTAGAAATGATTTTTGACAGTTTATTGTGATCCTGAAAGTCACTGTGTGAATGATATTGACTAAAGGTCAAAAGGTCAAAAGGTCAAACATCACATGCAGTTCATCATTATGGGAAATTAAACAGCTTTTTAGGTGTTTTATTTATTTATTTATTTATTTATTTATGTATTTATTGACAAATAAACATGGCAGAATTAAATTTCAGATTCAGTCATTTTAACTCATTTTAATTGTAAACAGACAGTACATCTTTACTAAAGACCCTGCTGGAGCGCCAACTAGTGTCTGAAGATGGAAAACCAACGTCTTGTGGATTCTTGTGGAAGCTGTGTATTATTCAGTGATCTGTGTGTTTGATCAGGAAATATTAATATTATATAGCAGCTCATTTTCCTCACTGAACTCTAATGAAATATCTTTAATGTCTGTCACTGCTGTTGTTTGAAATGCTTTGTTTCCACAGATGAATTAATGAAATGTTTTTCTCCAAACAACACTGTAATTTTAAAATACATGGACATTCATAATACTTGCATTTTTGAGCATTTTCATCATATATGCATTTTCATTGGCTCATGGTGTGTACTGTTTGCTCCTTTTAGGTTAGTACTGTATGGCCTGTTCACCCCTGCTGGTGGATGATGAAACTACACTTAACTACAAACACAAGGCAACACCCTTCTTTGAATGACATTCAGACATATATGTGTAGAAATAGAAGTATTTTGTAGCAACATGTAAAACTGCAAATATTTAAAAATTTTATATTTAACCAGTGACTGATTATTTTTAGATGTTTTCATGATGATGTTGTGCAGAAACATGTGTCTCCTAATGCAGATGATGCTGCTTTAGCTCCCTCTTGTGACTGAATATGGAAACACATGACATTTTTAATTGTTCTCACTCATATGTCAGGCCTTTAAACACTGATATATGGACATTTATTCAATAATAACTTATTTTAATTGTTTATGAATTCTTATTATGAATGTGTGTGAGAGATCAGAGCAGAAACTGACCAGTGCATCAGGAAGTTTGCTTTTAGCACTGAACAATGATATTCAACATATGTGAAGATTATAGAATAGACAGACTTTGTTAAACAAAACATTTCTAATGTAGGTATGAGATCACAGTCTGATCGTGTTTTTGATTCAGATTTGTTCTGATAATCATCACTAGAAGCTTCTGTGAAAAATGTTCAGTATATTGTTCAACAATTTGTGTATAATCAGAAATTATTTAGAGATCTAATTATATAGTAGAACTGTGATTAAATGTCTTGAATGTCAATCATAGTGACGGTGATTCAATTCCTCTTTGTTTCCAGAGACGGATTATTGAAATGGTCTTCTCCCAGTAACGTTGTGCTTTTAAAATAAATGGACATTCATAATACCTGCATTTTTTGAGCATTTTCATTGTATATGTATTTTCAGTGACTGGTGGTGTATTGTTTTGCTTTCTGTTGTAATTACACTCTGGGAAAAGGAGGCACAACCTCCTCATCTTAAGCCCAAATCAAACTTATTTGTATATTCTGGTGAAGTTAAAGTATTTGCAAACAACATATTAATTGAAAGTGTTTAATTTTGTAATGCAGTGTTTGTTGTTTCTTTATTTGGATGCTTTTTTTGGTGATGTTTTACAGCAACATATGACTCTCCTGTTATGGATGATGCTGCTTTAGCTCCCTCTTGTGACTGAATATGGAAACACATTATGTTTCAGTACACAATCCATGTGTAGACCTATATTGCCATTGATTTTCACCAGTAGGTGGAGAAAAGTGAGTGTCTCAATGTGTGACACCCATGCAGGGCCAGTTTGTAGACACAGAAAAATCCTGAACAAGGATATAATATTTTTAATTTCATAGAAATTGTCTGCTTTTGACACACATACAGTACATTTATTGTAATGTTGATATAATTGATTCTATAGGTCAGTAAATAGGCTAGCAATCATTTATAAAAAAAAAAATTCATACTAGGAAGTGCTGACAAACCACAACAGTTTTTTGTTGATGTCACAGTCCATCATCTGTACTTGGTCCAACAGTGTGTTTTCAGATATTTGCTGTGTTATTAAATTAGAGCGGTTGGCAAACTGTGAAGGATTATGGTTTGTGCTTTTGTTGTGTTTTGTTTGTGCTTTGTGTCTCGTTGGTAAGTTATAAATGTGCTTTCTTGCAGTTTTAGCAGAGTAATACAGTTCTGTTAAAAATCTGGGTAACACTTTAGTATAGGGACCAATTCTCACAATTAACTAGTTGCTTATTAGCATATTACTTGCATATTGGCTGTTTATTATCCTTAATTCTACCCAATACCTAACAACTAGGCCTACCTTACTACCAATTAATAAGCAGTAATAAGGAGCTTACTGAGGCAAAGGCTGTTGGTAATATTTAGTTAATGGTGAGAACTGGACCTTAAAGGTAAAATACTTGAAAAAAGTCACAAGCGAGATTAAAAACAGTGGAAGCATTAAATGGACATTAAAATAAAGTGTGACCAAAATCTGAAACTGTTGCTTCACTGTTATTCTGATTATAAATAAAATATGTCATAATGTGCTTTTATTTTTATCCTAACATGTTGTTCACTACCTCTACCTATTTCAAATTAAATTATCTATTGATTTATTTAAACTAACACATACCAGCCTAGAGACCAAAGACAAGAGATTTAATGTAACAGTCTCTGAAGAGTAGAGAATTAGTATTAATCTCCTTTACTATTGTTTTGAAATGTTTTATTCTAGTCACTGATATTATTATGATTGACACTGACAACAACTGTTATACTGCGTGTCAATTGTGTAAATAACATAGATATATAGTTTTCTGTGCTGCATCCCGGACATAACATTTATATGTTATAAGTAAATATAAACATAAAAGAATCTAAGCAGTGGTTCGCAATACTATTAAAGAAACACAAAGGAAATATTGGACAACTTTTGGTGATACAATAGGAAGAACAACAATTATAAAATAATGAAATCTGCTATACCCTGTTGAACCATATGTCAGATATAGCATTAAAGGTCATTTTATATAACAAAATTTGTCAGGAAGTTGGAAAAAGCAATTGTAATACACATTAGAAAAATAGGAAAAGATCCCATCATTCCGTATAATATAACTAGCACTGACATCCCACATGTGCAAAATAATGGAACATATTATCACAGAAGGATTAACATATTATTTGGAAATAAAGAATCTTAGATGAAAATATCCAAGTGGATTTAGAAAAGGGAGAGGAACAATGGATCCGATATTATGCCTAGAATCAGAGGTGAGGAAGGCACAAGTGAATAAGGAGGAAGTGACAGCAGTATATTTGATGTGGAAAAAGTTTATGATTTACTATGGAAAGAGGGATTATTAATTAAAATTAAAATATTAGAAATATCAGGAAAAATGTTAAGATGGGTGAAGGAATTAATGAATGGATGCTCGATAGAGGTGATAGTCAGAAAAAACTTTTTCAGCAAGTTTAATGGAACGCCACAAGGAAGCGTCATACATTCTTTGTTTTCAATAATGTTTGATAATGTATTTAATAATATTGAGAAACATATAGGGATGTCTTTGTTTGCATATGATGGGGCACTGTGAAAAAGAGGTAGGAATGTTAAATATGTTGTAAAACATTTTCAGGAAACAATCAAAAACAGCAGAGCAGTGGTCCTTGGAATAGGGATTTAAATTTTCTGTTTAAAAAACAAACAAAAAAAAAAAACATTTTTCTTTACAAGGAAGAAAATTGAAGCAGATGTCAAACTGTATGCATATGGCGAAGAATTGGAAAGGATAGTCATTCAAAATTTTAGGAGTGTGAGTTGTTGGGAAAAAGGCAAGAGAATGGGTATAATAGATAGGAAATACTCTTGAACTCTAGTTCTGCCAGCTATATTGGTTATTACCACAACCAGAGATTTTAGTCTTCTTGAATTGATGAGGGAAATTGTAAGAATTTTAATTCATACATCAGAAGGAATTATTACAGCTATTTACAGGTTTATACAGATGGTACTGAAGATCCTAAAACAGGTAGAGCAGCTATATATACACCGATGTATACTGATGATATATCTGTGTGTGCATGTGAAATGATGGCCATGATTACTGCCTTGCAATGGGTAGAGGAGGTCAGGCTAGAGAGTGGTAACTGCATCAGATTCATGTGCAGCATTAATGAGTTTAAAAGTTTGCAACTCCAGGAGTAGAGAGGATTTATTGTATGAAATACTACAATCATTATTCAGAATTCACCAAATACATTAGTCTGTTGTTTGTGTGGGACCCTGCATGTTGGAATTGATGGGAATGAAAAGGCAGATAAAACAGCAATATGTGCATATAAATATTAGTAAATCAGAAGCAAATGTGGTGATTAAGGGACAGATCAAGAAAATGTGGCAAAATCAATGGAACAAAAAATGTAAAGGGAGATATTTGTTTAACCCTTGTATGGTGTTCGGGTCTGTGGGACCCGTTTTCACTTTTTGTCAAAAGAAAAATGATATGCAAAATTATTTTATCAAGCTCATACTCATTGGCCTTGGCTCGTTTTCTGTGAAGAAAATATATCAGAACAAATGTTCACCGACTGCTCACTGTACCCCTCACCCCTGAAACCTGAAATTTTTGACATTTAAAAGGGCCGGCCTGTGGTCCCCACAATGTTAAAAAATTATTTAAAATAGTAAATGGTGTTTATCTGAAAATGTAAGAATGCAAACATGTTTTCTGTAAGGGGTAGGTTTAGGGTTAGGGTTGAGTTAGGGAATAGACAATATCGTTTGGTCAGTATAAATACTATAGAAGTCTATGGAAAGTCCCCACAATTCACAAAAACAAACGTGTGTGTGTGAGAGACAGTCTGAGAGAGTGTGAGTGTAAGTTGTGTGCTTCTGCCCCTGCCATTCCTGTACAAGGCTGTATCACTTTAATTCATAAATGTGATCTAACAAAGGAAAAGGGCAAGTTTCAGCTGTTTATATTGCATATATTTGGGATGAAGTAAACATCTGTTGAGTATTTTAACATAATTTTTTTAAATTGTGTTGAATTAAAAACCAAAAAAAGTGCAACGTGTCCACCAGACCCATGAACACTGGCTAAGTAACAAAAATATGAACACCACACAATGGTGAAAAATAATCCATTAGTTGGGAAGATATGATCTGGAGGACCAAATGGAAAAGAGGAGAAGGTTATAACAAGAATATTGTCACGAATCTGGCCTTTGCTCTTCTGGCCTTTGCTCTTCTGTCCGCTCGCCACCAGAGGTCGCCTTGCCATTTACATTACACAGACTGTTGCACCACACCCCGGACTACGTTCCCCATCAGCCATTGCGCTGGTCATCTGCACCCAATCAGAGACCCTATATAAGCCTTGGACTTCCTCCAATGATTTGCCAAGTAATGTATTGTGTTTAGCAACTTTACAGAGCCTCCTTGTCAGTTTGTGAATATAGTCTAGCCTTGTTCCCGTATCTTGTCATTGTATCTACGCGTTATATCATTTAATCTGTCTCGCTGCCTGCGCTTTGGATATCTAACCTGTCTGGTCGGAATACCCTTGTGCCTAGCCCTTTGGATTACGTTCGCTGTTCACCGACCCTCGCCTATCACAGATTTTTCTTGTGTTTTGTCCTAACATATCTGTTTGATGTTGTTCGACCCTGCCTACATTTGACCATGTCTTTGCTATGATTCAATAAAGTTATGATGGATCTGCCCACTTCACGTCTCCCTCACTACGTTACAAATATAATATGGTCACACTGGTCTAAACAGTTCTCTATAAATGATTGAAAAGCATAATAATGGAAAGTGTGAATACTGTGGAGAAGTAAAAACAGTGGACCATGTTGTATTGCATTGCCAGAAATATGACTCAGAGAGAGAAATTTTTAAAGAATGCGCTAAGAGAGAATGGAGAGGAAAATATCAGTAATATTCTTAATAAATCTGCAAATGATAAGTGTTTGAATCTCCTATAGTATTTAGGGTCAGCGAGAATAATAAATAGAACTCGAGGAATATAATTTTATTTAATTTTATTTGTTTAAAGTGTTAAATGTGCTAACTAAATGTGTTGTGAGTCAAAATAAAACCTGCAGTGGTCAGAGTTACTGTAGATCTGGAATGAAATGTGGTTTTATCTTACAGACAAGCATTTTGTGTTTATGAGCATGTCTGTCATTGATTGTACTATTTGTGTATATTGTTAAAGGGCTTGCTTTCTATTTCCTGCATATCTGAAACTCATAAACCTAAAATTATAGATATAGAAGCAACTGTGTTCACTTTTTTGAATCATAAGCGTTTTATTCACGATTTACAAAAGCAATGAGGCCTTTAACACAAAAGTGTGTGCATGTGGGTCTTTCCTTAAGCTTTTCTACACTTCTACTGCCATCTGGTGCTCAAAAAGATGAAGTGCATCTACAAAGCCATTTTTTGGCAGGGGAGGAATATGCAGCAGATTGAATCACAATTTTAAAAAGGTCTAGATTGCACTTTTCTTGAACTGTAATTCAGTTTCAAAAACATGCATCATTCACCTGACCATAAAACCGTTGTTATTATTATGTACTTTTCTTCCATTATCATGTTCAGCTAGTTGAACAACATCTGATTGTCACATATCATCCCTAGTCATTTGTTATTATGACTAACATAACTATATATATATATATTTATTATTATTTTTACTGTGATTTTTAAGGTTTGATTGGGTACATACAGTATGAAGCAACACACACTTCACATAAGTTTGCCTTTATATTATTAAGATTGTATCACTCACATTCAAATCTGTATATATAAATACATTGTTTATGCGTCACATATTAAAATAGTTAGGAAGAAAAAGCTGTAACAGAGTTTGTCCACTAGGGGACAGAAAAGATCGGCTAGTAAGATCAGTGGCATATCATTATTTGCATGAATATTAGTCATCAAGCAGATGCTTTTGTCAGATTTAATAATAAAAAAAAAACACCACAAAAAAAAAAAATATATATATAAACACACAAAACACACACACACACACACACACACATGTTGGGTTTACATGTTTTATGGGGACATTCCATAGGCGTAATGGTTTTTACCCCTACACCTACCCTACACCTAAACCTAGCCCTCACAGGAGACTGTGCACACTTTTACTTTCTCAAAAAAACTCATTCTGTATGATTTATAAGCCTGTTTCCTCATGGGGACCTCACAAATGTCCCCACAAGGTCAAAATTTACTGGTATTGCTATCCTTGTGGGGACATTTGGTCCCCATAACGTGATGAATACCAGGTACACACACACACACACACACACACACACACACACACACAACGCATGTGATACATACCAATACTAGAACTGAACAAAGGTGTTTTTTTTTTTTTCTTCAACATTTTTGCTACAAGTACAATAAGGCTTATTCCAAGTGCTTCAGCATAAATCTGGCACTGGTGTTAATTATATATTTAAAAAAACCAAGGAAGCTTTTTACATGCAAGTTTAACAGCTCAACACACAGATTCAATTCTCACTTTCACAGGACGGATTTTAGAGGCTCATAAAAGCAGAAACATGTTTGTGTTGTAGCTGGAGTTGAAATGTTGATGTTGTCAGAGTGATTGACACTGATGGGCGGGTCTTAGGTTTTTAAAGTGAACTCGTCCCCTCCTGATCATTCACTACATCCTCATCCTCTCCATTCAACAGTGGCATCACTACAGTCACTGATTCATTCACTCGCTTTTCTGTGGAATTTGTCAGAAAACACAGAGACAATGACAAATTATAGATAGATCAGATGCACTTTTGTGGATGTTGTTATATATGCGATGCAAACTGCTAATAAAAACTATTGTCAAGCATTTACAAAATCATTTAACAAATTGTCAGCAGCACATATGGTTCATTTGATAGATTCAATCTAGTTTGAAAAATGAAACAAATGAAAAAGACATTATGTTTGTAAACTCAGTGATGCTTCTACAAAGATATGCAAACTAAAATTAAGAGGTTAATTGGATATTTTACACTTCTACATCTTGAAACTTTGTAGCATTAAAATCATTTCTCTCAGGGCAGTTGCTCTTTAATTGTTGCTCATTTGTTCGAAATCTTAATGAATAAACTGCATGAGGCCAAATCACACACATCTGATCATGATATTGTTGAAAAGTTAAAGATATTCAGTGCAAACAACAGAATCTCGCCATTCTTTTCCTTCATCGGTGATTTCTCCCTAGCATCAGCTGTCACAGCAGCACATAGAAACAGAGAAATTAGATTGTAACAAGTTAGTTAAGTTTAATTAAGGATGTGTGTGTGGGTGTGGGTGTGTGTGTTTGTTTATACATGTACATGCAGTAGTGGTTCTGATGTTGATGGCTGTGATGCTGAAGGTTGAGCTGCAGAGCTATCTATGGCAGCACACTCTGATGTAAGCCTTTTTATGGCCTCACTGGCTTTTGTAGGACTAAAAAATCCTATAGCTTTGAACCTAGGGTCCAGCAGTGTTGCAAGTGACATGATGCTCATAGATTGCAATGCGTTAAATTTCTCCATTAATTGTCTTTTCAGATGCTCTCCCATTTGTCTTGACACTGGAGATGCCATATTTGTCATCTCTTCCTGCATTTTAAGCAGTGGCAATACCTTAGACCCAGAAACCTTCTTTTCTTCTGACAGCTCCACAGCTGCATCATTAAAACCAGCAAGCGATGAAAGGCATGCACTCACAGAGGTGAATTCATCAGAGCTCAGTGTGGGTATCTCAGTGGCCAGACTGGCTAAAGCTGCCCCCGCTGGCTCTTTGAGCTCTACCAGATGGTGCAGCATTTGAAAGCTGCTGTTCCAGCGGGTCTCCACCTCCTGAAGGAGCTTCAGTGTAGGTCTACCAGTGTTGGGAAGGTTACTTTGGAAATGTAATAGGCTACAGATTACAAGTTACTCTATTTAAAATGTAATAGTGTAACTTTTCAATTACTTTATTAAAGTAATGTAACTTTAAATGTAAAGTATTACATTTCATTACTTTTTGATTACTTTTCTAAATTTCTAATATTTTCAACTGTTAATCATTTTGAAACATTTAAACCAGGTAGGGTTAACCTTACAGTAGCACTTAACACTGATTACTGTCAGACTTTCACAATTCTTTATCACTTGAATTAAGGTTATAATAAGTAAGGGATAATAAACATCTTTATTTTGTGATAACAACTGGCTGGATGTATATTATCCCACTTATTACACAGCTGCTTGCCACAAATGAAAATAATTAGACATGGAACACTGATCTGAGTTGAAATATTTGAATGCAAAGCTTCCATGAAGAAATCTGTTGGTAGCACGTTGCAAGTTCAAAAACAGACATTTAAGGGGTAAAGTGCAGTCATACCACTATTATTACACAACATTTCACCACATAAATAATTAAGTACTAGTACATACAGTACTAGTTCGCCAGTTATTTTTGAATCCATTACAGTGTACAAAACAAAATGGCAGCAGCTGCATTTGTATGAAACAACAAAGCAAATCCACGATACCAGGATGACAGAAATAAGAAATTGTACACATAATATTGAATTGAGTTTTAAAATTGTATTAGCTAACCAAATGTAAAGATTCCACCAACAAAAAATTGTTCCTAGCAAATAAATAGCGCCAACATAAGTTGCCCAGATGAGTCTGTGTTATTAGCTTTTACCAGTTGTTATCAGGGAATAACATACAGTGGAATGTCACGGCTGGCCAATCAGAATCAAGCATTCCACAGAGCCGTGTAATAATTTAATTTAAAGCACAGCCACACAAATTCAGACTAAACACCACTTATTTACTTTGAGATCATTCTGAGGTTAAATATAGATTTGAAACCATAACATAGTTTAATAGCTATGTTATACTGGTTAAAAATAAAATAACTGGTTATAAAAATAAACTAAAACAAAACAAAACAAAACAAAACAATTTATCTTAAAAAAATAAAGTGTATTCATAAACCCAAATAAAAAATTAAACAGTTATATAATAAACACTGGTGTTTCATTTTAGAACAATGTAATTTATAATCATTATATATATATATATATATATATATATATATATATATATATATATATATATATATATATTCAAAAGAAACTGTAATTTAATTACTGTAACTAATTACAGTTACATTTATTTTGTAATTAAATTACGGAATGTTACATGTAACTAGTTACTCCCCAACACTTCTAACCAACACTGTCATGTTTGATCTCTGATTTTCCACATTGCAGCAATCATGTTTAGTTCCATCCGAATTATATCGAGTCAGTGAGATGTAGTTCAGTGAGTTTATTACTAACTCTAGCCACTAGATGGAGATTGATCAGTGTAATTTATATTAGAAACAACATCTGAACAGTTCATCCTTGCCACATAATGGACAATGAAATATGCTCTTGTTCCCTAAAAGAAAGGCTCAGTTCAAATATACACCTCTATATACACAGTTTTATGGTTCACAGAGCCAGTCCAACAACAGGCTGAATGACGACACAAAATAAAAGAAATGATAATATAAATAAAACAAAATGAAGTTGCTTAACTATTTTTAACTAGAAATAAGTTTTAAGGAAAAAAAACTATTATGATTAGGATGAATTATGATGTAAGGCTTTAAGAATCTCAGATACTTTGATCTCCTGAGAGATGCACAGTACACAGTTAATTACAATGCAGGCCTTTGTTTCCACTCTCACTCCTTAGAAAGGCTTGATAATATCTGTTTAGAACAAAATTCTGTTAATCAATCAGTCTAAATAGGGAAAGTCTAAACCTGTTCTTCTTCCCAGATGCATCCTGTTATTCAAACTGATTGAATGTAAAT
>NW_026127482.1:0-21835 GCF_022985175.1 Labeo rohita
TGGCATGCTGAAGTTTGCGAACCCCTTGCAGAATCTGTGAAAATGTGAATAATTCAAAAATAAAAATAAAAAATAGAGAGATCATACAAAATGCATGTTATTTTTATTTCTTTTTTTATTTAGTGCACTCCTGAGTAAGACATTTTACACATACATGTAGTCTACAACACCAAAAAATAGCTGAAATGATTAAAATAACCCCCTTCAAAAGTTTGGGAACCTTTGGTTCTTAATACTGTGTGTGGTTCCCTGGGTGATCTACAACTGTTTTTGTTTGTTTGTTTGTTTGTTTTGTTTTGTGATGGTTGTTCATGAGTCCCTTTTTTGTTCTGAACAGTTAAACTGAGCAATGTTCTTCAAAAAAAAAAAAAAAAAAAACCTCCATGTCCTGTAGATTGAGGGACTCAAACAGAACTATTAAAAGAATTAAAACATTCACTGATGCTCCAGAAGGAAACACGATGTAAACTTTTTGAATTTGAAGATTAATGTAAATTATACTTAATTTGTCTTCCAGGAAACATGCAAGTATCTTCTGTTGCCTGCGAAGGGCAGTAGTAAATGGGAAAAAAAAAAAAATATATATATATATATATATATATATATATATTTCAACCCAATAAGAAAATTCTTCATCCTGTTCAAATGTTTTCACTCCTGGCTCTTAATTCATCATGTTTCCTTCTGGAGCATCAGTGAATGTTTGAACCTTTTTATGATGGATCTCAAAATCATACAGTCACTGCTGGAAAGGGTTCAAATATGCAAAAGATGATGGAAAACCAAAAAAATTGCAGGAACTGGAGGATTTTTCTGAAGAACAGTGTTCAGTTTAACTGTTCAGAGCAAACCCTGGTTATACCCTTACGAAAATTAACCATTGTTTTATTATAAAAAAGTAACGGTGTTTTGACATATTGCCATGTATAACCTCAGTTTTACTACAAATATTACGGTTAAACTGTGGTTAGCGTAGCACAACCATGGTTAATTTGTGGTTACCGTGGTTTAACTATGTTTCTTTTGGGTTTATTTTGCGGTTCATTGCCCCAAATGCGGTTTCCGGTGAAACCAAAAGTGTTATAAGAACAAAGAAAACTGCGCACTTACCACACATTATTAGCAACAACAGAACGATTTTTAAAGTGCTCTTCATAATGTTGATTTCTATGGACATTTATTCATATTAGTTTGTTAACGACGATGACGGAGTGATTTTTATATTGCTAAAATGTAAACGTTTTTTCCAAAACAAACAGAATAACCAGACTGTCACTACCCGATCCGTACCGGAAACACGATTTGTAATGCGCATGTGCGGAAATGCGTCTACTTCCTGTCTGGAGCTGGAAACTAACAATGAAATTAATTGTTCTAAGTATTTGATTATGTTTTATTAACATCCACACCTACCCCAACCCTAAAAACAGCTCTTACTATAATACAAAAACAGTATTATTGTTGTACAGTGTGACAAAAATAACGTTAGATTGATGTGCGCATGCCCACAGTAGCTAGAGCTGTGTCCTTTCTAGCCTTTACCGTCTGGAGTAAGGATACTGCTTCGACCGAAAACTAACAATAAAATGAATTGTTACAGCTATTAGACTGTGCTTTTTAACGTCTACACCTAACCCAACCTTAGACCTTACTATGATTTAAAAAAAAAAAAAAAAAAACAGTATTATTGTTGTACAGTGTGACAAAAATAACGCTAGATTGATGTGTGAATGCCCACAGTAGCTAGATGATGAAAAAATTTACGGCACTATCCAGTAAATAAATTTCTAGTTAAATTTAAAAATGATATTGATTTGAATTGTGGCTTTTGTAATATGATGACTGAAAGATTTATTTTGGAATTGCTCTCATGTTATTTTATTATTATTATTATTATTATTATTATTATTATTATTATTTTGGAAAGATTTGACTATAATTGATAACATTGACCCCACTTTTTCTTTGTGTTTAGAACATGTTTTATTTGGTTTTACTAAAATCCCCTCAAATAAAAGGAAAGAGTATTATATTATAAATTTAAATTTTTATAAGTGTTAGTAAAACCAAGTAACCCCCACCCCCAACCCCATTTAAAACAACTTTAGTTGACCAAAGTGCTGTACATAAAAGATAAACCTAATTACAGCATTTAAAAATGCTAAAAATCTATATAACCTTAAAACAACAAAATCACATATCATTAAAAGCACAGAATGAGTTTTTAACAAAGGTTCTGGCAGTTCTGATAGATAGGAGCAGAGTGTTTCATAATTTGGGGCCAGCTGCAGAGAAGGCTCGGTCTAGTACATTTCGGTCTAGTTCTGGGAACCCACAACATACGTGTAGCCTGAGATCTGAGTGATCTAACAGGATTGTGGACAGTAAGCATCTCTGAAAGATACTGAGGAGCAAGCCCATTTATAGCTTTGTACACAAAGAGCAAAATTTTAAACTCAGTATGGTACTGCAACGGTAACCAATGTAGCGAGCATAAGATAGTTGTAATATGTAGCCATTTGCAACTGCCTGTAAGCAAACGGGCAGCCGCATTTTGAACCAACTGAAGTCAGTGTATAGATGAGACCAGCAACCCATAGTAAAGCGAGTTACAAGAGTCGTGAAGAGATGAAAACATGTATTACGGCCTCAAGACTTCCTGATTAGGAAGGTTTTAACCTTCGCTAATCTACGAAGATGGTAAAAGCCAGAGCTCACAGTGGCATTAATTTGTTTATCTAACTTTAGTTCGCAGTCAAGTTTAAAACCCAGATTTTTAACGTTGTGGACTTGACATTGAGTAGAAGAGCCCAAATCAATTGTGCGCAAGTTAGTTTTGCCACTTAATCCAAACGAAACAACCTGTGTTTTATCATCGTTTAGATGTAGAAAATTATTTGTAAGCCACGTTTTCAATTCAATTCACATTTAAGTGGTATGCAGAGCTGAGTATCGTCAGCGTAGCAATGATACGATACACCAAATCTCCTAAATACATATCCCATGGTTAACATATACAGTGAAAACAGTATCGGTGCCAAGGTTGATCCCTGGGGAACACCACATGCAGAATTCGCTACAGAAGAGGAATGATTTTCAATGCTGACTGAAAATCTTCTGTTAGTCAGAAAAGATTGAAAAACATCAGAAATACCACTAATACTCAAATAGTTTTGTAGTTGCACAAGTACTATTTTTCTAAAATTTTCAATAGAAACGGGAGATTGGAAATTGGTCTAAAATTTTAATAAACTGCAGGGTCAAGTGAAGGCTTATGGATAGGCAATACAGCTAATTTAAAAGAATCCGGTACAACCCCTGTTAGAAGACAACTGTTTATAATGGTCACTAAATCTGAACCAATAGCCTCAAATGTTTGTTTAACAAACCGTGATGGCATAACAGAAAAAGTGGAATTTTAAGGTAATATCTCTGCATGTTTGTACAGAGACTAAATCAAATTCACTCCACTGAATATTGAATAAAATGGGATCTAAAACAGGGCTTACAGTAATAGCTAGCTGAGCCTTAATTAATAGCTTTCTAATGAACTTGTTTATTGCTGTAAAAAACTGAAGGGTATATAACTGCAGCTTGGAGATCTCCAAATGGAGGCGGGAACTCCAAAACAGGGTGGGCGCTCCAAAATAGGGCGTCGCTTCCTCCCTTTGACAGACAGGCACATGACACGCATGGGCAATTTTCCCCCCAATCCACTTGATCTCAAACTCCGCCCCACAGCTAATTCTACATATTTTATTGGTTGTGTCAATCTCAGTGTTGATACACAAATGCTAACCCCTAAACCTACCCCACACCTGACTCTAACCTTAACCAGTGAAATTGACTGCACGGCGGGATTGGCGCTGAACAGCGTGGCAGATAAAGAGTTAATAAGATCATGCGATAAGAGATCATTGGGCCGTTTTGTAACTCCCCAACCGGACCTCACCGGAAAATTTGACTTTTTTAGTTACATTCAGCATCACTACCCCCTGCTACATCACTCCTACCCTGTGAATTTCAAGAACCGGGACACCCCTGTTGCTTCATCGGATGCCCATTTCCACAAGTTGATATGATTCTTTAGGGTCTTAATGAAAAGTCTCTAATATACTTTGATTAAAAATTCTCAATGGTTTTGTAAAACAACACCCTTTTTACCTTGTCAAAATGACCTCTGCAAAAATCTCTGTGGAGTGACAGTCTTGTTTACTTTAGCCGCATTTAGCCGCGTTTAGCCGCTAAACTTCCTAACTACCACGTTATAAGGAAAGGCGATTGCAAAGATTCATAAAACAACACTTATACACACTTCTGCTATAAGTGAAGCTGAATCATTAATAATTAAACATAGACGGATATATGTAGATCGGGAGGTGCGTTCCCTTCACAAACAAACGTAATCCACTGCATCTTCAGCGGCTCAGATGTCAGGAGTAAATGACGACTATGTTCATTATTACATCCAGCAGCACAACACCTCAATCGCTCAATCAGAGATATTCTTGTCTAATTTACATCCCTGCTCCAGCATCGAAGTTACTGGACTGTGACAGCTGATCTGAGGTAAGAGCTCATGTCAATCAACTATTGTGGGAGCGGCATCTGTTGGTGTGACGGCACACCGACAGGCATCTGAGAACGGCTCGATTTGAAAAAGGGGATATTATTTTTACAGATTAAATAAAAACCACTGCATGGATTTTTATCAATATAGGGTAGATTTGTACATACACTGCCAACACACATTAATGTTCAAACAACATGAAAAAGTAAAGTTTGCATCCGATGACCCCTTTAAAACAAAGCGATAGAGTAAAACCTTTCCCCTGCACTTCACTGGGACGGCTCGCGGGTGATTCCCGTTTATATCATTAACCACTGGCCAGGAGTTTTGGGGCTCTGCTCTTACTGAGCATATTTATTTATATAGCATAGTTTATTTTATTTGAGAACAACTACAAACTGTTTATTTTATAAAGTTTAGTTTTGAAATGTAAGTCAATAACAATAGGCTGAAGCCAGAGCCAAATGGGGAAAGTCTTTGCGTGACGAGACCCCGCCCAATTTTGGAGGTTCTGCCCACTTCTGGAGTTCCTGCCCCATTTTGGAGATCTCCGGTCTGCAGTTTTATATACTTGGAGGAACTAGTCCATTGGAGTGAATGGAGTTGTCGCAACTTCTCTATATGGCTCTGGGATAGGGTAAGTGTCATGAATCTGGCCGGTGACCTTCGGCCCACTCACCACCAGATGTCGCTCTCGCACTTTCACATTAAATGACTGTTGCATCACACCCCGGACTACGTTTCCCGTCACCCATCGCGCTGATTGTGTGGACACCTGTATCCAATCAGGCGCTCTATATAAGCCCCGGACTTCCCCCCTGTTACTCACTGAGTATTGTGGAGTTCTATTGTGGAGAATTGTATTCATTGCGTTTAGTGCTCTCCTAGTGCTAGCAGCCTTTACTTTCTAGTTCCCTAGTTTCCTAGTTTTCTGGTTCCCTGAGTTAAGCTTTCTTGCCTGGTCTTCTTGTTTTGTCTGTCTCACTGCCTGCCTTGTGGACCTCTTGTTTTTCAGATGTTCAGATGACAGATGTTTTTCCATATTTCTGAATTACGCTTTGCATTGTGGGAACAAGAACCTCAGTGGCTGGAGCTCCCCCTCACTGGAGGTAATGGATGGAGATAGACACCTAACCACACCCTAACCCTACCCCTTACCCTATCCTAAACATAACTCCACCCATTAGTTCACACAGAGGTGGAGCTGGACATCCAGAAGAGGGGAGCTGGCTCTGCAGTGAGCAGTACTTGTATATAGGCATGAAAACAGTGAAGAGAAGACGCAGAGAGTTTTTTTGAACAAAGTTTCAGTTTAATGTCGGCTTTTGAATTTGGAAAACCCGTTTTTACTCTTCATGGTAAATTAAATGTTGTTAAATATCACATAAATTGTTTACGTAATGTTAACCTAGTTGCTGTCTGACTTGTTTGGCAAATAAACGTCGGAGCCATTGCACTCAACATTAGCTGCATTTTGTCTTCCTCATGGAGTTTTCTGCCAAATGAGGCAAGTTTAGACCTTTTATTGTCTTGTTTTACACACACACACACACACACACACACACACACACGTTGTGTTTACATGTTTTATGGGGACATTCCATAGGCGTAATGGTTTTTATACTGTACAAACCATATTTTCTATCGCCCTACACCTACCCTACACCTAAACCTAGCCCTCACAGGAGACTGTGTACACTTTTACTTTCTCAAAAAAACTCATTCTGCATGATTTATAAGCCTGTTTCCTCATGGGGACCTCACAAATGTCCCCACAAGGTCAAAATTTACTGGTATTACTATCCTTGTGGGGACATTTGGTCCCCATAATGTGATAAATACCAGGTGCACACACACACGGAAGATAAAATGCAAAACAGAAATTAATTCGGTAATGTTACTAGCAAGCTGTCTGTGAAATGATTGTGTAAACAGAGGCGCCTGACGCGTGGTAACTGCGCCAGAATGCCGCTTCAGGTCAGCCTGCCAGTAACGTTAGCTCCTCAAGTTATCTGTCGCACTCTAATGGACAAATGCACACGACATTATGTCAAAATGACCGTTGTGTTTCTTTCGTTTTCTTTTCTAATGACAGGACGTGATTGCTGCTGTACTGTGAATCTCAAGCACACCTGCATTCTTATCATGGGTTTGTATTATGTTTTATTAACAGTTTTATTTAACATTAGTGTTAAGTATCAGAAAGAAAATAGTTATTGAGTCACTTATTCTGTTAACTTTCACAACAATGTAAAGTTGGTTGCTGTCTGATGCGTCGGAAGCCACGTCACAGACAACGTGCTAGTAACGGTACCAAAATAATTGGATTGATTATTTTTGGATGTTATCATCCTTGTGTGAGGTATAAGGTGTTTTCAAACTGCTTGTCATTATGTATATGGTCATTTTGTAATGTCTTTTGTGTTTAAGGTGATGGGCAGTTCAAGATTGCTGTCGTTCAAGAAGTTAATGACCACTGTTACGGTTGTGAGCTACAAATACCCAGAAGAGGCGGCACTTACATTGGAATTCATACAGAAGTAAGCAACATGTAAGTTATTAAATGTGTATCTGTTTATTTAATTGAAAATAATGAAGTATACTGTAAGACATATATGATCTGACAAGCTCGTATGACAGAAGTAAATGGAGACGATTGGAAATGTAAGTTAAGCAATTTACAAATGTTTTAATTGGCAAGTATTAGGGTTAGCAGTTCAGTTTAATTAATTTCATTTTTTGTTATATCCATTTCTTTTAGAATTGAAACGTGGTTTGAGATGAAGGCAACCAAGTGGCTGTGCATTCTTCCAAGACTCTTGCATGAACATTTTTGAAAATCCATGTAATATTTTAGCTTTTTTTAAAATGTAAAAAATAACACTTGTATTAAGCATGCAGATAAATGGGGAAATAATACATCCCCCTATAATGAATTGCATCACTTTAATGATATTTCAGTTATAATAAACTTGAAAATTCTGTTGTCGAGCCACTGGAGTCACATACTTTATTGATGTCTTTATACCTTTCTGGACCTTGAAAATGGTAGTTGCGTAGACTATCAACAGAGGGACAGAAAGTACCCGGATTTAATTAAAATACTCTTAATTTGTGTTATAAAATTGAATTGAAGTCTTATGGGTTTGGAATTGTATGAGGGTGAGTAATCTGACAGAATTCACATTTTTGTGTGAACTATCTCTCTAAACAATATTGTTTTCTCTTATAAGAGAAAGTTTTCAATCTTGACTGTTTTACAGTTTGAAGTTTACATTTTGTGACCACTTTTTAGTGCAACACCAGTATTGTACAGATGCTCATGTTTTTTTTTTTTCTTTTTGTTTTTTCTTTTTAAATTCTGTCTGTTACTGTTTAAAGCTAAACTGTCTTTTGCAATAAAGGCATTTTTCAGTGTTTGACACATTGTTAAATGAACTGATTGAGTATTTGGTATTGTTTAGTCCTAACCCATTTAAGGCAAATAAAAGCCATTGAATGCACTTTTAAGAATGTTTACATGAAGTAAAAATAAACCATGTTCAATTTGTATATTGTGCTGGATTTATTTGCATATATATATATATATATATATGAAGAGTTCAGATGCAAAACCAGCTTTTACTTCAAACTCGCTAAAATACCAGCCTCTGCCCAACTAGTACTTGCATAGAAACCTATACATCTGAGGCTGATAAAAAGGCATTTTTTAAAGAAAGATGTCAGATGGATTTAGCTGGTTTTTCATCTGAACTCTTCATAAATATATATATATGTACTGCTCAAAAAAATAAAGGGAACACTTAAACAACACAATGTAACTCCAAGTCAATCACACTTCTGTGAAATCAAACTGCCCACTTAGGAAGCAACACTGATTGACAATCAATTTCACATGCTCTTGTGCAAATGGAATAGACAACAGGTGGAAAATACAGGCAATTAGCAAGACACCCCCAATAAAGGAGTGGTTCTGCAGGTGGTGACCACGGACCACTTCTCAGTTCCAAGAAGGCAAGAAGTTGGCAAGAAGGTGGCAAGAAGGTTTGCTGTGTCTGTCAGCATAGCGTCTAGAGCATGGAGGCGCTACCAGGAGACAGGCCAGTACATCATAAGACATGGAGGAGGCCGTAGGAGGGCAACAACCCAGCAGCAGGACCGCTACCTCCGCCTTTGTGCAAGGAGAAACAGGAAAAGCACTGCCAGAGCCCTGCAAAATGACCTCCAGCAGGCCATAAATGTGCATGTCTGCTCAAACGGTCAGAAACAGACTCCATGAGGGTGGTATGAGGGCCTGACATCCACAGGTGGGGGTTGTGCTTACAGCCCAACACCGTGCAGGACGTTTGGCATTTGCCGGAGAACACCAAGATTGGCAAATTCGCCACTGGCACCCTGTGCTCTTCACAGCTGAAACCAGGTTCACACTGAGAACATGTGACAGACGTGACCGAGTCTGGAGACGCCGTGGAGAACATTCTGCTGCCTGCAACATCCTCCAGCATGACCGGTTTGGCAGTGGGTCAGTAATGGTGTGGGGTGGAATTTCTTTGGAGGGCTGCACAGCCCTCCATGTGTTCGCCAGAGGTAGCCTGACTGCCATTAGGTACCGAGATGAGATCCTCAGACCCCTTGTGAGACCATATACTGGTGCGGTTGGCTCTGGGTTCCTCCTAATGCAAGACAATGCTAGACCTCATGTGGCTGGAGTATGTCAGCAGTTCCTGCAAGATGAAGGCATTGATGCTATGGACTGGCCCGCCCGTTCCCCAGACCTGAATCCAATTGAGCACATCTGGGACATCATGTCTCGCTCCATCCACCAACGCCACGTTGCACCACAGACTGTCTAGGAGTTGTCCGCCACCTCATCAGGAGCATGCCCAGGCATTGTAGAAAGGTCATACAGGCACGTGGAGGCCACACACACTACTGAGCCTCATTTTGACTCGTTTTAAGGACATTACATCAAAGTTGGATCAGCCTGTAGTGTGTTTTTCCACTTCAATTTTGAGTGTGACTCCAAATCCAGACCTCCATGGGTTAATAAATTTTGATTTTCATTGATAATTTTTGTGTGTTGTGTGTGTTTTTTTTTGTTTGTTTTTTTGTTTTTTTGTTGTCAGCACATTCAACTATGTAAAGAAATTATTTAATAAGAATATTTAATTCATTCAGATCTAGGATGTGTTATTTTAGTCTTCCCTTTATTTATTTTTTGAGCAGTGTATATAGATAGATAGATAGATGGATAGATGGATATAAATACAACACTAAAACCTAAACGAAAAAGTCCTTTTTTTTTGTTTTTTGTTTTTTACTGGTGGCAGGCTGTAAATTAACAGATTGTAATGAGCTAATGAGCTGCCAGTACTTTTTCCGTTTTTTTTTTTTTTTTTTTTTTTTCCAGATTTCTTTTTTTTTTATTGTCTGACCCTGCTTGTTCGACCATGTCTTTGTCTCGCCCTTCAAATAGAGCTTTGCATTTGGATCCGCTCGCCTCTCGTCTCCCTCTCCACGTTACAGTAAGGGGTAGGGTTTGGTTAGGTGTCTATCTCAACTCATGATCAGCGAGGGGGAGATCCAGCTCCAGCTCCAGCTCTTCCCATTTAAATGAGTTTCAAATTTGTGATTTAATGAACGGAACACTATTTCGACACACGATTTCTCTGTTAATACTGTAAAGCTGCTTTGACACACTCTGCGTTGTAAAAAGCACTATATAAATAATAGTGACGACTTAATGATTTACTGAGATTTTAAATTGTTTATGTAGTTTTCTAATTCTAGATGTTTATGTATGTAAATTCTGTGTGACTTTCACGTGTTTTAAAGGGTCATGAAACCCCCGTTTCAGCACTGGTAGTTCTCACCATAGTTTTGAAAAAATTCTGCAAAAGTGGGCATGGTGCGCTGCGGAGCGGTTGGGGAAGAGGGGAGAGAGTCAACTTTGGGTTCAGACCAAGCGGCAACCTCCCGGTCTCCCTCTTGAAGCCAACACGGAAGTGACTAAAACTGCAATTCATCGACTAGCCGCTAGAGACTGGCTGCAAAAGGGAGTCAATCCCATATACTACCCATGTTAAAGTGCTCCTATTATGCCTTTTCAAATATGATCTTTCATGTAGTGTTTCATGTAGCTGTATGTGAACATAAACTATCTGCAAAGTTGTGAAGCCGACAGTGCACGATAAATAAAGTTATTGTCTATCAAAAAAAAAAAAAAAGAGTCGGCTCACATTTGCCTGAACCAGACGTCAGGAATTCAAATCTTTTTCTGTTACAGCCATACGTCATCAAGGATAACATTTTTGCATCATGTCCGCCCACGTTCTATGTCGCGAACAACTTGCCTGCCCACAAACTGTAAAATTTCCAAAAGATGTATCTACAAAGATTGTATTTTCTAGCGATCGTTCAAAATACGTAGTTGTGTATGTTATGTTGTGTAACAACCCTGCACAGGTCTTGCTAACCAGCTAAATCATGCTTCTGTAGTTCTGTTGTTCAGCTGTGGACCCACTGTAGTCTGACAATTTGTGATTGATGCAGCTTGACTGTCTGTCTGTCTCATTAGTTGATATGATATGATAAAGGATGGCGCACAAAGCAGCTTTCACACCGAATGCGGAAAGCACTGTGCTATGAACCCCATTAGTTTCAATTAGTTTCATTATTTAATGTTGAAGTTTACAACATAGAGGTGTTCCTGGTTCACTTACATAAGCATATTGCACGGTAGACCGTGCTAACTTGTCGATCAGCCACTTCAGACATTTCATCGTCAGACTCTGGCTCGAATTGGTATGGTAAAATCGATGACATCTTTTCTATGCACTGACAAGTATCCAGGCCTGTCAGTCAGTTATGGCAATGGGCGTTTCGTTCTCTGACACGCTGTACGCAGTAGACCAATCATAAAGACTGCGCCATCTGACCAATCACAGCAGTGAGGGCTCACAGAAAGGAGGGGTTTAGAGAGACTGATTCTTCAAACTGCTTCACACGAGTCGTTTACGAATCATTTAGAAATGGGGTAAAATTAAATCTATTTTTCGAGAAAACTAAAGTGTTTTTTGACCTTGCATACATGTAAACCTGTTTTGGGAGTCTATTAAAACAATATTAGCAACCTTTAAAATGGCATAATAGGAGCACTTTAAAATGTCCAACTTTACAGCAGAAAAAAATATGTTTACAGCCTGGTACAAAAAGTGGTTTTGGTCTATGTAGCTAATTTTGCCATTCATGTCAACTGTGAGGGGGGTGGTTTTCTTTTTTATAACTCATCTGTTTAAATTATATTAAGCCTTAAAGTTCTGCATAATTTAGTGCGTGGCCACTTGAGTGACAGGTGGATTGCCACTGCTGTCACCACTGTCGCGCTAGGCGGGGATGGTTTCAGCAACCAGCTCCACCCAGGTTTCGCCTCTTTGCCCATTTTTGATTATCCAGGAGTGACGTGCAGTGACGCGATTCCAAGATGGCGACGGCTGACTCCCACCCACTAAGAGCTTCAAAAATGCTCTTCAGAAACCTACGGGTGACGTCACGGACACCATGTCCATATTTTTTACAGTCTATGGTTCAGACACTTTCATTCCGCTCCCACTGAGTTAACAACACAAATAAATGCACAGGCATTTGCACTATGCATCGAAAACATATATATGAAACTTGCTGTTGCACCTCTATTAACTTTTAAGGCTTATTTTGCGGCATCCATAATCCTAAAAGGTTGCCTTAAGGAGCTGTAAAAACCGCTATTACACTCACCTTATGAATGAATTGCGTTTGTGCCGAACTCTACTTACAAAGCTAACAAAAACAGTCTCCTTCGATCCATTAACGTTTCTCTCAGTTATTGTACGCAGTCTCACATTCTGAAGCATCTGTCACAGATCTGTCAATAATTAGACAAAGCTCTTCTCACAGGATAAGAACGCGCAACCTCATGAATAATTATGAGACACCGACGCGTCATTTATGTACTATAGTCCATTCCCACATCACAAACTGTGACGTCAGCACAAAGTAGATTTTAAACCCGGAAGTTTTCTCCAACAATTAAAATTAGTGGATGCTAACATTGTCATATGTGCAACACAAACACCTCTGCTCAAATCTCAGTAAAAGTAGTCTGGGGTTTCATGAACCGCGCTGATCATTGGAGTCACATTCAAACACTGGCGTGGAGGGAGTTACCATGGAAACAGGGCTGCCGCTCCAACTGACACAAGCCGCAAAACTCCATCTAACATGGTTGTTTTCACTGCTTTCAGGTGAGTTTAGTCCCTAAAATCACACAAATAATGCACACAACACTTCTATCACTTGTATTTGATACTTTATTATTATTTTCTCAATATTTTGATTGTTTTGCACCCTCAGATTCCAGATTTTTGGTTGTATCTCAGCCAAATATTGTCCTTTACATTTTCTTAAAGTTGAATTGTCCCAGTACGTATGCTCACATTACTCGTATGTTTTGGTAAAACATGTATTTGTTAAAACACCCAATAATAAAATGTGGCATTCCATTCTTTGGTCTTAGATTGGTCTTTTAACCATATTTACAGATGCCTTGACTACACAGCAAACACAGCAATTTTGTTACAGATATTTTGACTACACAGCAAAGAAAGCAATTTTGCAATTTTGTCTTTATTGTAATAATATACAACATTGTGCGCAATCTGTCATGCCCACTGGAGTCTCATCAATAGGTCATGCATGCGCTGATAGCACTGATGTAAGCTAAATTAAGCTTTTTTTTTTTTTTTTCTTTTTTTTTTATTTTAACATTTTAAGTAAAATGAACTGTAATTTCAGTATTCCAAACAATTATATGCCCTTTTTCCATCATGTGGAAACTGCCACTGGTGGTTCAAAGAGTTCCTGCTTTCACGGGAAGGGTCTGGCTGCAGACATGCATCTGCATTGTCACTTGTCTTTTCTATTTTTATTTTATTTTATTATTTCTTTAATTCAATCTCTCAACAATTTACAACAGTAACCAGGTGGTGAAGACAAGAAAAAAGAAACTAAATTACAGTGTCACTCGCAATCGCCACTTGCACTCTCTGCTACATGCGACCTCATTTGCAGTCCTTACAAATCGTGCATGTTGCCAATGGAGACAAGACGCTGTGGTGGTTAAACGAATAAAATTATTTTAATAGCAGAACGTACACGGTCCTGCAAGTCATCTGTAGGAGATAAAGACAAGACCCGCAAATCTGTGGCCACAAAACAGCAGAATATGAACGCAATGCACAAAGTCTCTCGTTAAATGTTTCCTCCCGTACACTGTAAAAAATAAAAAACACAATTTGTTGAGTCGGCTTAAAATAATTTGTTACCCTGCTGCCTTAAAATTTTAAGTTCAGTCAACTAAAATAAGTTTAGTCAACTTGAAATGTTAAGTTGTACTAAGTGGATAAATCAGCATTTTGAATGAATCTCTTCATTGAATGATTCAGTGACAAATAGATTTTTTAACAGTCACTTTTCGCCATCTAGTGGCAAAACAATGCAATCAACACAAACATTGTTCGAAGCGCCAGTTACTTTCAAAAGGGATTTTGCTCTATTTTGATCACTACCATAGACATCAATGTTGTTACAGGAAACTACTGTAAATTCCATCCTGTGTCTGTGTGCTGTGTCATGAATGAGCTCTCTCGTGTGGTCTGAGTTATCTCATCTCCTCAGTGTTCTCCCACAAACTCAGCGGTAAGTGTTGAAATGTCAAATGCCTTTTTTATATGATAGTGTCATAGAAGTCATTATCTTTTGACTTAACTTTAGCTTTTCTTAGTGCTAATAGTGATCTCTTTCCCTGTGTAACATAGCGGGGTTAAGTTAGTATTGTTTTCAATATTCCTCACACATTCAGTGATAAACGGCAATAACTCCAAAACGACTTGCCCTAAAATCTAAACAGTATGAAAATTACATTTCTTTTAGTAATAGCTTTTTACATCAGGGAGACAAAGACATTTAGCATCAATCAATAGAGGGGGGGCAGTGGACATTTTTCACAACCTGTCTTTTTACTCCTACTTCATTCTTTCCTATTGGCTGATTAGGGAATTGCACATGCAAAATTAACCTTCTTTTTGTAAAACTTTCGTCAGCAGTAACTTAGAGACATGAGACCAGTGTCAATCAATAGAAGGGGACAGTGGACATTTTTCACAAACTTTCTTTTTACCCCAAGTGGCTGATTAGGGAAATTCATGTCCAAAACGAACCTTCTTTTTGTAATAACTCTCTTCAGCAGGAAAATAGAGACATGGAACGAGTGTCAATCAATAGAGGGAGACAGTGAACATTTGTCACGGACCTTTCATTTTTTTCCTTAGTGGCTGTTTAGGGAATTGCATGTGCAAAATTAACCTTTTTGTAATAATTTTCTTCAGCAGGAAGATAGAGATATGAAACCAGTGTCAATCAATAGAAGGGGACAGTGGTTTATTTTTTACATCCTCTCCTCTCTTTTTACCCCAAATGGCTGATTAGGGAATTGCATCTCCAAAATGAACATTCTTTTTGCAATAGCATTTTCCATAGGGTAGACAGAGACATAAAAACAGTATTATTACATAGGAAAGGAGAGTGCATGACTTTCACAACCTTTCATTTGTCCCCTACTGGTGGAAAACGTAATTGCAAGACCAAAATTAACATTATTTTTGTAATAGCATCGTCCATCGGGTAGATAGAGACATAAAAACAGTGTTATTATGTAGCAGAGGATTTCACTCTGGTGGATAATGAAATAGCATATCCAGAATTACCAGTCTTCTTTGTAATAGCTTTTTCTATCAGGGAGATGGAAACACAGAAACAGTGTTATTACATAGTGGAGGACAGTGTGCAACTTTCACAACCTTTCATTTGTCTACTGGTGGACTGGTGGAATTGCACAACCAAAATTAACATTTTTCTTTGTAATAGCATTTTCCATCAGATAGACAGAGACATAAAAAAAAAATGTTATAAGGAAGGAGAGTGTGCAACTTTCACAACCTTTCAACCTACTGGTGGATAATGGAATGGCATGTCCAGAATTACCTATCTTTTTGTAATAGGTTTTCAGTCTGGGAAATTGAGACATTAAAAAAGATGGAGACATTATTTTAAAGTGTAGGACAGTGTGCAGCTTTCACAACCCTTAATTTATTTCCTACTGGTGGAAAATGGAATTGCATTGGCAAAAGTGACATTCTTTTTGTAATAGATTTTTTCATCAGGGAGACAGAGGCATGAAAACAGTGCTATTACATAGTAACAGGACATGCCATGTGTTTTGCAAATATATTTTGATTAATATCAGTATTAAAGTTGACACCATCTCAGGTGTGCAGTTTTTATACTGTAGTCTGAATAATATTCTAACATGTATAAAATCTACATAATGGAATCTAAAGCATTTTCCACCCATAAACCATTATAAGAAAAATGCTTAACTTGGCTTAATGCCTTAAAGATGTTATTTTTGAATGACCAAGCTGAGAAAAACAAATTATTAAAGAAGTCCACTTCCAAAACAAAAATTCACATATAATGTACTCACATTGTCATCTAAGATGTTCATGTCTTTCTTTCTTCAGTCGTTAAGAAATTATGTTTTTTTGAGGAAAACATTTTAGCATTTTTCTTCATATAATGGACTGGTATGGTGCCCCTCGATTTTGAACTTCCAAAATGCAGTTTAAATGCAGCTTCAAACGATTCCAATGCAGTTGTAAACAATCCCAGCCGAGGAAGAAGGGTCTTATCCAGTGAAACGATCGGATATTTTCATAAAAGAAACATACAATTTAAATACATTTTATTCTTAAACACATTTATTCTTATTATGGCTCAAGACAGTTAGGGTATGTCGAAAAACTTCAATTGTATTTTCTCCCTTAACTTTAAAAATTATTTAAAAACCATCCCACATCGCTGCATAAGTTCCGACCCAGTCCTTGCAAAGGGAACATGCAAAGAAGATCAAACAACTAAAAAAGACAAAACAGCGATATAGGACAATTTTGAAGTTGAGGGAGAACATAAGATGGAAGTTTTTCGACATACCCTAACTGTCACGAACTGGAACAAAAACAGTTTGGGCGGAGTGAGACAAGATGAGCATTTGACATAAAAAAATATATCAATTGTATTATTTTTATGAAAATCACCGATCGTTTCGCTAGATAAGACCCTTCTTCCTCGGCTGGGATCTGCATTTTGGATCATTTGAAGCTACATTTAAACTGCATTTTGGAAGTTCAAAATCGGGGGACCATATCAGTCCATTATATGGAGAAAAATGCTAAAATGTTTTCCTCAAAAAACATAATTTCTTTACGACTGAAGAAAGAAAAACATGGTGAGTACATTATATGTGAACCTTTGTTTTGGAAGTATACTTCTCCTTTAATAAAGCTAATATAATGAACAGACAAACAAAAAGAGGCCAACCATTTAGTTATTTATTTAGAATTAGAACACTGGAAAAGAAAAAAAAAAAAACAAGTTTGCCATTTCAGCTATAGGCTTATTTCCTTTTCAATATTGCTGTTAGACATATAAACTGATTATGTTGGAATGTTCAGTGTTATTAGCATCAAGCAGGAGTCCAAGTACATCCCCATATGTGTAAGCTTTTTGTCCACAGATGTGCATGGGTTTTGAGACAAGTAAGTCATAAGGTCACAGAACTGAAATGTATTTGTTGTGCTAGTTTAATTTTAAGGTGGACAGGCCTCTGGAACTGCTGGGCATGGATTTAGTGGTGAAAGTCACCAGGACCATCAAGCTGCAGTTGTCTCTCACTGCATTAATTTCCTTTACAGGGAGAATACTTACGGACAAAGGCACAGAATTTGTTTACCAGGTTTGTAGTTTATTGACTATGGAGAAAAAAAACAGTATCCATGAAAATGTTCACGTGTACATATAGGATTCTGGTAACATGGGTAATTGTATTTTTATTTTTTTTTATTTTTTTTTTTTGAGGCATTTAGTGCACAAATAAATACAACAACAAGAAGACATATAATAAAGCCATAAACATCACGTTTAAATCGATAATAAATGTGATTAAAAGAAAATACATTTAATAATGATTAAATTTCAAGTTGGAAAACTCTCTTTTCAAAACTATTTTCAAGTTTCAGATTAACTACGGTATATTGAACCATTCGACTTGCCGTACATCCAGTTCTGCTTTTTGCGCACGTTAGTTCTGATCGTACGTATGGTAACTAGGCAACTACGCAAGAATTGTAGTACAGTTGCGTAAAGGGAAACGGACATTCCGAGGGGAACGAAATCGGCTGCTTCACCTAAAGTCTTGCAGCGAGATGCCGATGCCGCAGTTTGCGCCAGCCCTCTGTCCTAAAATGGCTTTATGATCGTTAACGTTATTGTCAACCAGAGAAATTATAGTGTCGTGGATTATGGCACAGGTAGAGTGAATTCGTCTAATATTAGTAACGTTAGCTGGGTTTTTTTCATATTTTTTTCCCCCTGCTGTGTGTGTAAGTGTGTGTGTGTGTGTGTGTGTGTGCGTGTGATACCAAGCAGCCGTTGTCTGCTTCCTCAACATGAAAAATGATAAATCGATAAAGGTAAGGGATTATTTGTGCGCAAATTTTGACTCTGTACTACCATACTCACTAAAAAATGTTGGGTTAAAAATAACCCAACTAATAACCCAACTATGGGTTGGTATAGCACCTTCCCATCTATGGGTTATTTTAACCCAATGAATTGGGTTAAAATCCAGTTGGGTTAAAAGTAACCCAACAGTTGAGTTAATTATTTAGATTCATTTATATCAGTTTTTATTTATTTATTTTTTAATAAAATACACTATAACACTACTTTGTTTTCAAATAAATATTTTGTTTATTTAAATATGCAAATATTTTTTTTTACAAATATATTTTGAAATGTAAAACAATCATACTGCTAATGTTTACAAAATAAGTGTACAAGAATGTGAAAATATAATACATTTAAAACACAAATATGCACACACAACTGACATATTTTCAAGATGTAAACTGAATTCAAAACCAACAAATGTGACTCTGGTCCACAAAACCCGTCATAAGGGTCAAGTTTTTTGTATTTAAATGTAAACATCATCTGAAAGCTCAATAAATTAGCTTTCTATTAATATGTGGTTTGATAGGATAGAACAACTATTTGAAAATCTGGAATCTGAGGGTGCAAAAAAATCTAAATATTGAGAAAATGGCCTTTAAAGTTGTCCAAATGAAGTTATTAGCAATACATATTAAGAAATTCAGTTTCGATATACTTATGGTAGGAGATATACAAAATATCTTCATGGAATATGATCTTTACTTAATATTCTAATGATTTTTGGCATGAAAGAAAATTTGATAATTTTGACCCATACAATGCAATTTTGGCTATTTCTACAAATGTACCCATGATACTTATGACCAGTTTTGTTGTCCAGGGTCATAAATGTGTATCAATTCATATTTATTTATATCAACACATACACAAATGTGCACAAATAAAACAAACATAACATACAAACTTTTATCAATAAAACAAAAATAAAAAATCATAAACACAAGTAATAATAATAATAATAATAATAATAATAAAACAAAGTAAATCTGCTGGCTGCTGGACTTGTTGATAATCAGCAACATAAAAAGTTTTTACTGATCAATAAATACAAAGTTTCTAAGGAAGAGGTAACGTGTTGAAAGAACTCCTGGAATATGAAAGACTGTGTGCTGCAAATGGGTGCAGAGGAGCTTTGGGTAGTTGATGTTATACATGTAGAAATGTTTGAAACACAGATCCAGTGCTTGTAGTAAGGTCTTCTGTTCCACTGCTTCACCGTTGAAAATGCTAAAAACTTGGGAGGAGTTCTTGGAGTTAGTGCAGCAATGCTGGTGTCATCCGGTCGCATAAAACTTCCTTCATCGACTCCTTCCTCTGTGATAAGATGAAGCAGAAGAAGAAACATTTTACAGATAAACTAGAAACATTTTTTCATAATTGCTGGAAAACCTACACTACTAATCAGAAGTTTCTGAACAGTAAGATTTTTAAAGTTTTTTTAAAGAATTATTTTCTACTCACTAAGCCTGCATTTATTTTATCCAAAATACAGTAAAAGCAGTAATATTGTGAAATAATTTTACTATTTTAAATTACTGCTTTCTATTTTAAAAGCTTTGAAAAGACTGGACAATTACATTTTAAAATATATTCAAATAGAAATCAGTTATTTTAAATGCTGTACTGGATCCTGAAATGCTGGATGAAATAAATGTGGGCTTAGAGAGAAGGGAATTCTTTAAAAACATTAAAAATCTTGCTGTCCAAAAACTTTTGACTGGTAATGTATATGGATTACTAATATAAATAGTTTACTTACCTTGAAATATTTCAGTTAATTGGCATGTGGATGTTTAATGTATGAGATTCCACTGTTGTAGTTTTTCCTTCACTGAAGAACCCAATGTCTAAAAACAAGTATAAACACATTTAGTACACATTTAAAAAACATGCAAATCTGTCATAGCTTTATAAAAGAAATGGCTGTAAGTAGAGGCGATTCTAATATATGCATAACAATATTCAATGTAAATAAACCATAAAAACACTTTTAGTGTTATTACAATTAGTGCTCGCTTTCCAAACAACTGACGCTTGCCCTGTTTTGACCAGCAGGCGTCGCCGTTGTGTCACGAACGATTGGAAGCGGTGAATCATTTTGCGAAGCGATTCGTTTAATTGATTCGAAACTTTGAAAAGCTTCGTTTCTCCCATCACGTCTTTCTTTTGGGAAAATCTGATTATTTTTAGACTTTTCTAAACAGAGAATTAACTGAATTTGAGCGCGTCTCTCTGAGCTGCCGCTGAGCGAATCTTATATGCTGGACCGAGAAGTTGAATGATCCGTGCGGCGCGGTTCAAATCAACACCAATGTCTCATTTAGCATTAGCCATTTCCCATATAAAGTAAAATGTGATAACCATTAGTGCGACCCAACAAACTGTAGTCAGAAACCGTATGTCTAGATCCCTTCATCAGCTGTAAAATAATACTAAACCTGTAGTAATGGTAGACGGTGATTTCAGTAACTTAAGTACTCCTATATACATTTCACCTTACATTATTAACGTTAGGTTACTGTAATACATCTCTAAACAGTTTTCCAACTTTCTGCTAATTTTTATTACTTTATTACTGCTAGCGACCTAACTGGGACAGCTACGTTAACGTTTAGTTATTAGTTTACAATGGAGCTCATTCTCCGCAGTAACGTTACAATACACTGACTAAAGGAAACTACAACTTAGTTTAAAAAAAAAAACAAAAACAAACATACAACAACAAAAGTTCAATTTTGAAGTGCATTTCACGTTCTTCTTATAAGTATAATGTTATAAGAGTTATCAAAACCCTATTACTCACCTCACACTGATGCAGCAGCAGCTTCTTCTGTCGTCAGTCACTGTTGACCGTTAAAATTTGAACTGTCGCGGCGGGAACCAATTAAACCCAACGCTGGGTTATTATTAAAAACAACCCAACAATGTTTAAAAAAATAACCCAACGTTTTAGAAAATAACCCAACACTGTGACCCAATATGTGTAACCCATCTATTGGGTTAAAAAATAACCCATCTATTTTTACTGTGTAGGTAGTATTAACAGCCGAGTCCTATTGTACTCTATTATTATTTTGCAGCCTTGTGCAACAGCTACAGCCACTGACGTTTAAGGAAGTGTGAGGCTAAGCACCCCTTGCTTGACTGTTCAATGTAATGTTGTCCTTCTCATTTTTATTGTATTTTCAAGTGTCAAGTCGTCCACAAATTTGTTGTGAGCAGTTTAATGTAGGAACTGTTTTCTTTCTACAGATAATTTTACATGAAAAGTTACATGAAACTGCTCAGAGTAAGGTAAATGGTAAATGGATTACGTTAACCGGGTCATGATTACTGGAAAAAGACATTGCTGTAGAGTGAGAATGTTTCTGACTGTGATACTAATGATGTATTCATTTCATTTAAGGATCTAAATGTGAACAAACAGGTTGCCGCACTGCTTGAAGTCAACATAAACGATTTGAACCTGCTATTACTTCTGAATTTAATCATTTGGTCGTGAAAAAAAAATGTTTTAAAAGTCCTATATTTGCAACTATCTTGGTTTTAAAATAAATAATTAATAATCTATTATGAAAATGGCAGATTTTAAATGTC
>NW_026127483.1:0-6827 GCF_022985175.1 Labeo rohita
TTAGCAAGTTTCATAGCGTGTAGCATAGCATAGCATAGATAGATAGATAGATGAGTTTGAATGAGTTTAAATGGATTAGATTAGAAATACAGTACATAGAAGGGAAGTTTGATTGAGGCTCAAAGGATTCTGGGGATTTTGACAGTTGGAATTTGAAAAGTGTTGGCTCATTTGAACATTCCGTCAATGTAAGTCTATGGGATTTTTCCCAAATTTAATCGCCATTTTTAGGAAAACCGTAAGTCCGATCAGTTAGAAAAGATATAGCAACTAACTTTAGATCAGTTTGAAGATCTGGGCTGAGTTTGGAGTTTGTAGAGTTAAAGCTCTAGGAGGAGTTAGAGTTGATAATTTTAGTCTCAGAAGAAGAATAATAATAATAATAAGAAGTTTAAATAGCATATCAGTAAGTTGGCTTTCTCAAGCCAACTTAATAAGAAGAAGTTTAAATAGCAGATCAGTAAGTTGGCTTTCTCAAGCCAACTTAATAAGTTTAAATAGCATAACAGTATGTTGGCTCTCCAAGCCAACATAATAAGTTTAAATAGAATAACAATATGTTGGCTCTCCAAGCCAACATAATAAGTTTAAATAGAATAACAATATGTTGGCTCTCCAAGCCAACATAATAAGTTTAAATAGAATAACAATATGTTGGCTCTCCAAGCCAACATAATAATAATAATAATAAGTTTAAATAGAATAACAATATGTTGGCTCTCCAAGCCAACATAATAATAATAATAATAAGTTTAAATAGAATAACAATATGTTGGCTCTCCAAGCCAACATAATAATAATAATAATAATAATAATAAGTTTAAATAGAATAACAATATGTTGGCTCTCCAAGCCAACATAATAATAATAATAATAATAAGTTTAAATAGAATAACAATATGTTGGCTCTCCAAGCCAACATAATAATAATAATAATAATAACTTTAAGTTTAAGTAGCATAACAGTAAGTTGGCTTCTCAAGCCAACTTAATAAGTAAAGTTCAGTAAAGCTTTATGGAGCTTGATTGCACTGGCTACAAACAACCTCAATAAACACTGACATCTAAACAGTCAACAAACTAATATCTACATGCTTATTAAAAATGTACAGTGAGAGTTTAAAAGACTCTTCAAAGAACTAAAACTACAATTGTTGTAGGTGTTGCTATGGTGACGTCAGTCAAAATGGCTCCTCCTCTTCCTCTGATCATCCTGCTTATGATTCACAGTGAGTCGCTAAAACACTTTAGAAACACTTATTTATTTATTTATTTATTTATTTTTTCCCCTGAAGTGGATACCCATTTGTTCAGTATGAATTCTGTGTTTCAGGGGTTTCTAGTGCTGATATGAGTGTGAATTACAGTCATCCACACATCTGTGCACTAAAGAACTCATCAGTGATAATGAGCTGCACTTATACATACCCTACTGGTCATCAGATCAATAAAACGTTCTGGACCAAATACCCTAAAAAAGTGGGTGAAGAACATCCAGATCTGTTTGATGATCCTGAATACAGTCAGAGGCTTCAGTATCTGGGAGATAAACAGCAGAACTGCACCATCAGACTGAATCATGTGACACAGAAAGATGAACACATGTACTATTTCAGATTCATCACTGATAAACCTGATAAGAAATGGCTTGGTAGAACAGGAGTGAATCTTACTGTCACAGGTGACTTTCATGAGGTTTCACTCTTCTTCTGTGCATTATGTTGAATAATAATGAGTGTGTGACAGCAGCACTAGATATAATGTGTGTGTTCAGATATTGTGTCAGATCTTCAGGTGGAGTCTCCTGAGAGAGTGACAGAGGGAGATTCAGTCCGTCTGACATGTAAAAGCAGCTGCACTCTGACTGACAGAGCAACATTCATCTGGTACAGAAACTCACAGCCATTAACTGAGAGAAGAGACAGAAACAATGAACTCCTGCTGCAGTCAGTCAGAAGAGAGGATGCAGGCAACTATAGCTGTGCTCTACATGGACACACTTACATCTCTCCTGCTGTTCATCTCAATGTCACAGGTGAGTGATTCATTAGTTTATTTGAGTTTGTTTGGAACTTTACATTTTATTTGTGTTCCCTTTAGACCCAACAACAACAACAACAAACATCCCAGTGTCAATTTCATTAAATCTTTAAGCATCTGTGATGTCAAATTCAACATGATTGTTAATGATTTACGTTTTATTTATTTATTTATTTTTTATTATTATTATTTTAGATCCTCCCAGTCTGGTGACATTGTACATATCTATTGGAGTGGTTTGTGGAGTTGCAGTTATCATCACATTGTTGCTGATTTGGTAAGATTTCTGTAGTATTTGGTTGCAGGTATTTAACCTCATGTATAACCTTTAGTAAAAAGAAAGATCTAGGGTAATTGTCTACAAATATTGATTCGTAGATTTTTTTAATCTTAGAAATTTAATGAGAATAACACTCCCTAGTTTATAATCAGTTGAGCAGAGGTGGGACTTAAATGAATAAGATAATTAAGTGTCTAATTAAATGATGATTGTGCATTAATGATGAACATCTGCTGTTACTGAGAATTACAGAGGATCGGATGTTGATGTTTTATTGGTTAAATTTACACCATCATCAGGGAGATCAGTGTTTTTAGTTGGACTCTCAAAGTATCAGATGAATTTATACTTCCTGTCTGCAATTAATGATAAATAATCATCATGAAGTGGCTTATGGATATTTATGGCATTCAGTTATTATTGAGCTGTGAAAAAAAAAGGTGTTATTATAATGCTTTTTACGTTTAAAAAAAAAAAAAAAAAAAAAAAAAAGCTGTGTTGGTTCAGGCTTTTACACATAAACACGTATCACATGATCTTCAACAGTGGTGACAATTTTATTTTATTATTATTATTATTATTATTTATGTGTTTATTTATTTTTAGTACAGTGCATTAATTGGAGTTTTTACTATGGTTTTACCCAGCATGCATTGCAGCATGAAGCATTTTGTTGATTGTCACCATTGTTGAGATTCATATGCTGGTTCTTGATGTCTGTGTGTGTCTAGATAGAGCTGAAGTTCTACTGTGTAACATAGATTTAAAATTCATTTGCTGTAATTATTAGAGCAATACTTTCTATAAATGTTGTAGTTTCATTGAGCTGATTATGCAAAAAAAAAAAAAAAAAACATAAATGCAATTTTGCCACCTCATGATGACTAGATCATCCTATGAAAATCGTTAACAGCTATTCATTGAAGAGCACTGACCTCACTGTGTCTCAACACCACATACATTACAACAGAGAGATCTGACACAGGAAGTCAAAAGTCAAGAGTCCAACTAAAGCAAACACTGATCTCCCTGATGGCAGCATCATTTTAACCAATAAAACAAAATCTGACCCTATATGTAATTCTCAGTAACAGCAGGTGTTCATCATTAATGCACAATCATCATTTAATTAGACACTTAATTATCTTATTAATTTATCTCTTTGAAAGTCCCACCTCTGCTCAACTGATTAAACAATAAGACTCAACGCTGGACTCAAACACAACACTACAACATATTAATGCTATACTGTTTTGGGTAACATATTTATTGTGTTTAAGGAGAAGCAGAATAAAAAACAGAAAAGACACACATGAAACTCAGGTGAGAAAAATGAGTTTAGTAATCAATAGTCTCATCAGTAAATTAACTATACTAACTAAGAGACTGAAAGTCTGAATGCAGTTGTGACTTTATGTATTGATATTATAAGCATTAGTTATATATTTTGTCTCTACTTTTTGTCTCTATTTCTTAAATGTCAAAGATGAATCATTCCACACCTGATCATGACAGATATACAACATTTGATGTTGAATCGACTGAACCTTTGTATGGGAATGTAACAGTAAGTTGTTGTTATAGTCTGTTCCTGTGAACACTAATGTAGTTATAAGTGACCTAATAGCTGTTGTACACTGGTCAATTTATATTCAATTTACTCTCTCCTCTCTCTTTTTTTTTTCTTTAATGCAAAGATGAATCATTCCAGATATTGTGATATTGAGATGAGTGAACCTGTGTATGAGAATACAACAGTAAGTGTTTTCACTCATTGTCTTAAATATCAAATGTCTATTGACTAAGTATATTGTGCAGACAATATGATTTACTGGTCAAGATCAAGTAATTCAACTACTGACCAGAATTTTGAAATCTGTTATTTATTAATGTATTAATTTACTTTCTTTCTTTCAGTGTGTCAGGCTGTAGTGTTCAGGACACGTGGCAAAACATTTTACAGCCTTTTTCTGTCTCTCTGTGGGTGGAGCCCTGAATGATTGACAGTAGTGTCTTGATTTACAGAAATGAATTGGTTTTATTTAAAGTTAATTACAAATGTTCAAGTTGTTGTAATTCTATTTGACTGTTACTAAAGCATAAAAATATCCTATGAATTGATATGAAAACAATCTTCATTTACAACAAACAAAAACTACATCTAAAAACTAATCATATAAGATCTCATTGTATTTAAAGTTTTACATATTCTGTCTATTCTGTGTTTTTAAACATATTGTATATTGCCCTTTTATTGTTGTAGTATGGCAGCTTGTGATTACAGTGTTTCCTGTGTATTTATATGTGTTTGATCAGCAGATGTCCTCAGTGTGTGGTGCTCAGAACATTGGAGTCAGACATCACATACTGTCTAGTATGGAATCCTGTTTCCGCCACTGAATAAATAATAATAATAATAATAATAAATACATATATATATAATTATAAAGTTATTGTGACCTTTTTAATCTCACAATTCAGATTTTTTTTTTCTCAGAATTGCGTGAACATATCAGTCTTTTTTTCTCCTCAGAACTGGACTTTATAACTCACAATTGCAAGTTTGTATCTCACAATTCTGAGAATAAAAGTCAGAATTGTGAAATAAAAAGTTTTTTGAGAAAAAGTAATTACTTCACAACTGCAAAAAGAGTATTTTTTTTCTTAATGATAAGTCTACAATTAGTTCAATCAAAAAATATTTAGTATATAACATGTTAAAGATTAGTTCTCAGATCCTCAGATGTCCTCATCATGCAGTGAGTAAATCATTTTACGAAATGATTAAAAAAAGCTTCATTTCACACATCACTAATAAATCAGTAAGCTCGTGAATCAATACATGCAGGTTAGAAATGTGTCCGAGTGTAATCTGGGTATAGGACAGGTGATTGTTATTATATTGCTAAAATATGTGGAGTTTATTACATTAAAAATGGGATGAGAATGTTGTTTAGAAAGGGTGTCATGCAGCCATATCACCCTGCAGCCCAAGACTGGTTGCCCACTGAAGTTAAGCAGGGTTGAGCCTGGTTAGTAGCTGGATGGGAGACCTCCTGGGAAAGCTAGGTTGCTGCAGGAAGAGGTGTTAGTGAGGCCAGCAGGGGGTCTTCAAATAGGGGTGTGAACTCCAAAACAGCGTGGGTGCTCCAAAATAGGGTGTTCCTTTGACTGGGCACTGGTTCCTCCCTTTGACAGACAGGCACATGACACGCATGCACAAAAGCCCTGGGACGCCCCGTTGCTTAAAACAAAGCAATAGAGTAAAGCCTTTCCCCTGCGCTTCACTGGGATGGCTTGCGTGAGGGGCTCTGCTCTCACTGAGCATATTTATTTATGTAGCATAGTTTATTTTATTAGAGATCGACTACAAACAATGTTTAATTAATAAAATGTAGTTTTGAAATGCAAGTCAATAACAATAGGCTGAAGCCAGAGCCAATGGGGAAAGACATTGTGTGATGAGACCCCACCCCAATTTGGAGGTCCTGCCCACTTTTGGAGATCCCGCCCCATTTTGGAGATCTCCAGTCTGCAGTTATATATACTTGGTGTGGGCCATATCGCCCCAGTATAGTGATGGGGACACTAAAAATGCCAGGATGTCTTTTGAAAAAGTAGGGGTGTAACCCCAGCATCATGACCAGAGTGTGAGTGATATACTTTGATTCAACTTAATAGGTAAAAATTTCCATCTTGATTGCTCTCATTTCACTCCTCACCTCACTGCGGCGACACCTGCCTACTCACATCTCTCATACGGGCATTTGCTGTGTTTAACAAGCCTAATGAATCCACAAAGCACTAAGCTCCCTCTACGTGTAGAAACTGAATGGGTGATTAGATATTTTTCTGCAGGTATTACATTTAAATTTAAACAAAATCCACAATATAAGCAAATCTGGCTTCTTACAGATGTCAGAGCAGCAGGTCTGTGACGTCAGCACTCGTCTGTCTGTTTCTCATGAGGGTCACATGATCACAGTCAACACTAGACAGATGCTGCTGTGAGTTTGGACACGCCTTGTTTTCTCACATCAGTTATCGCTGTAGAGGAAATTGTATTAATGTCCATCTTTAGAGTTTCACAAGATAACTAGAGAAGTGACACAAGGCCTTCTTCAACTTCTTCAAGACAACTTCACTATCCCTTTACATTATAAATTATTGATAAGTTTATGTTGTTCGTTTTACTATTACATTGCTATTAATTAATTGCATTTGTTTATAAAATGCACAGTCTAACTTTTATTTTCTTGTTTCCCCTGGAAGAGATTAAATATGCATGTAAGTTTTAAAACATAATAAGCATCTCTACAAACTAAATTTTTTTCCAGGTTTTCATAAAAATAAAGTTTACACCTATTTTATGATGTCAGTCTAATGTCGTCTCTGTGCTGGTTGCCATCTTTAGTCTCTGCTTCTGTTATATCTGTACTATGTGGTGTCATATCCTCATGTTAAATATAAGGTGTTGGCCACATAAAAATCCCATTACTGCTTCCAT
>NW_026127483.1:7327-54309 GCF_022985175.1 Labeo rohita
ATGCATTTTGATCATTTGTAGTGCTGTCACTGGTAATGAATGTTGGTGAAACAGGTAAGAACATGATTTTATAATCATTTTTGTAGACTGATTATCATTAAATATCTCTGTGTAGTTACAATTACAATAACACTTTCACTGGAGTAAAAGTGGAACAATTAGCCCCAGTATATACATGTAACAGGAACTATTGTACTATATGTACTATTTGATCTATTTTTTTTTTTAAGTATTCCTTTAGCTAAAATAGTAGAGCACAGTGCTTGCAACAAAGGTCACGGGTTCAATTTCCATGGAATGCAGATAAAAATGCAATGTGAGTCACTTTGGATGAAAGCAAATGTCAAGTGCATACATGAAAATAGATAAAATGTTAAGTAAACACAGTTGTGGTTGACATTTACAATCTTTATTTGGTGATTAGATGTGGTTTTTAATACAATACTGTAAACTTGTTGTGAGGGCTATGTTGTTTTTTGGATGTTGGTGTGACATGTGGTTTATTCTGTAGCTTAAACCATAAAACTATCTTGGTCAGCAGCTGCAGATGGAGTTTGATTTGCACTGGCCAGAAAGAGGAAGTTAAAGGCTTCTGTGCTTAACTAGTTTACCCGCACAGAAACCAGTCATAAAAAAAAAAAAAAAAAAAAAAAAACCTCTTAACCTCAGTAAACACCAGCATCAAAAAAGACAGTAAATTAACTGTAATAGTTACAGTAGATGTTTACTAACAATTGTCCTTTAAAATATTACAGTGTTACATAAAAATAAATAGAGATAAACAGCAGTATTGCACCATCAGACTGAATCATGTGACAGAAAGATTCACATTTCAGATTCACAACTGTCTTCTGCTGACTTGCCAAGCATTAATAAACTGTCTAAACTGATAAACAACAGATTGGTGATTAAAATAATAATTTTAAATGAATACTAAAAACTGAGAAGAAAAATTTACCTCAGCCAAAAATTTACTTTTACTATGGTAAAATAAATATTCAGCGATATTATCAAAAGGCTTCTGAATTTTGGCACAATTTTTTCTCTGTATAGTGTTGCCATGGCAACTAGTAAATACTGTAAATTTGGTTACACTTGCATGTGTGGAAATATTTAAACCACGTGTGTTACAATTAACCCTGCATTAGTTTGTGCCCCACGCACCCCTACATTCACAGTTCAACAATATCAGCAAAATCTGCCTTTCTACAAACGTCAGAGCAACAGGTCTGTGACGTCAGCACTCGTCTGTCTGTTTCTCATTAGTCACATGATCACACAGCCAACAACACTCTGCTGTGAGTTTGGACACATCTTGTTTTCTCAGCTCACAGAGTTTAAACAAGATAACCAATGACAGAGAAGTGATGCAAGGCCAGAGTATTAATTCATGGGCATGTTTAAAGCATTTATTACTAAATTAGCCAAACTTTATCAAATGCAAAATAAGCATTTTTCCCCTTAATTTCCCAGGCACAGATAAATATACATATAAGACTGAAAACGTTCAGAGCTTCTCTACAGACTGTCTTAAAGTTTCTTAGTTGAAGTTTGACTTCTTGTTTTTAATCTGATGTTATCTCTGTGAAAACACTTCTTCTGTGTATGTAGAGGCACATCATCCTGCTGTTGACCTGCTAAAATGTAAGGCGTTGACTGCATAAAAAAAAAGAAAAAAAAAAAAGTCTTACTGGTTTCTTCCTGATCATTTGTAGTGCTGTCACTGGTCATGAGTGCTGGAGAAACGGGTAAGAACTTGATTTTATAATCATTCTGTAGACTGATTTATCATCAGATATTTTTTGATGTGCTCGACCGGGGCTAGTTGTCACATGTGGAAGTCCCCAGTAACTAGGTTAAAAATTTCAGAAGGGGTTTTGTATGTTGGCAGCAATCACCTATTTCATAGTTTAACCATCATATGTTGTGTAAGCTGCTTTATTTTATTTTATTTTATTTTATTGCATGTATGTGTGTGTACCTGGTATGTTACACAAGGATAGCAATACCAGTAAATTATGACCATGTGTTTATTTTTTTATTTTTTTTAAGAAAGTAAAAAAAGGAAGAAGAAAGTCTTCTGTGAGGGCTAGGTTTAGGTGTAGGGCGATAGAAAAAATGGTTTGTACAGTATAAAAACCATTATGCCTATGGAATGTCCCCATAAAACGTAAAAACACAACATATGTGTGTGTGTGTTGTGTGTGTGTTTGTGTTTTAGATGCTGGTGTCACCACTGGGTTTATTCTGTAGTTTAAGAAACAAGATGATCTTAGTCTATAGCTGTTAGTGTGGATGTATTTTGATTTGTACTGGCTAGAAAGACATCTAAATGGTCAATAAATAAATAAATAAATTACCACACCCTAGATAAAATTGTGTTAATTTAAATATTTTTAAATGATCTTCCAGCTCAGTGAATAAATACAGTTGTGGTTAAAACTTCTGAAATTTTTTTCTGGTGATTAGATGTGGGTTTTTAATATGTCATAAATAAAGTTCAGTAAAGCTTTATGGAGTTCAATTTGCACTGGCTACACTGTAAAAAAAAAAAAAAAAAACTTGTAAAAAAGGGTAAAAAGACTGGCAGCAGGGATTCCAGAGATATTCCGTTAAATTACAGAAAATGGCTGCCATGAGTTTGAAGCTCAAAAGTGCATCCATCCTTCATAAACGTACTCTACATAGTTCCAGGGGGTTAACAAAGGCCTTCTAAAGCGAAGCATATTTTACACTTTTTAAAGTAAAAAAAAAAAAAAAAAAAAAAAAAAAAAAAAACTTGCTCCCGGCAAAATGCTACGAAATGACATGCTAAGCTACAATCCTACATCATGCAAGTTATGTTTAAGTTGACTCTGTATGGCTGTTTGACCTGAACATTAGTTATTTTACTTTATAAGGTGTAAAATATGCTTCGCTTCAGAAGGCCTTTATTAATCCACCGGAGCCATGTTGAGTATGTTTATGATGGATGGATGCACTTTGAGCTTCAAACTCATAGCAGACATTCACTGCCAATTTAAAGCCTAAAAGAGCCAGGATGTTTATTGATATAACTCCGATTGTGTTTGTCTGAAAGAAGAAAGTCATGTACACATACAATGGATTGAGGGTGAGGAAATCATAGGCTCATTTTGATTTTTAGGTGGACTATCCCTCTAATTGGTCATGCATTCATGAAAAACAAAAAAATGAATTTTTTTGCCATTTCTTGAAAATGGGCAGAGTTAGGCAGTTTATTACAACAGCGACAAACAGTCAAAGTAAAGGTTTGTGAAAGTGAATTTGTACCTCTTTGGGATGTGATGTGAATGGCTACTGGCAACCAGTGCAAAGTGATGATTTGTGTGATGTGCACTCTCTTCAACTCATTAATGACTGCACTCGGTTCCATATGCTGGATTCATTGCATAGGCTTGGTAGGACATGTTGGAAGGTCTGCTAAGAGAGCAGTACAGTAGTCCTGTCTAGAGAGAATAAGAGCTTGGACAAGGAGTTCTGTTGCATGCCCCATAAGGGCAAATCTGCAGGATCGGGCCACTGCGATGTGGTCAATGAAGTTCATATGTGTCCACTGTAACACCAAGGCTGGTCTGGCTGAAAACATGAGCAGTTCTGTCTTGGCAAGGTTGAGTTGATGGTCATTCAACATTCAGCAAAGCATTTCTGTTCAGGAGGCAGAGATGCGAGTAGCAACCATCAGAAAATCCAGCTGGAATGAAAGGGAGAGATGTGTGTCACTACAATAGCAGTAATTTGAAATGTCATGTTTCTGAATGACAGACCTGAATTATTTTTAACTCTAGGCCCAAATGACATGTTTTAATGGTCCTAGTTAACCCAAAAATTAATGTAAACATTCAAAAATGTTCAATATTAATAACGATACCTTGATTTTGATACTGGTTCCTGAATTTTAAAGCCCTTGAAGCCTCACCACAGCCAATGACCAGCACTTGATTTGGCAAATGTGCCAAATGCAGAATGCTTTGGCACATAAAGCATTCTGACATTTAATACTTTAAACAAGACATTTTTTGATACTCAATAGTTCTGAGTAAATACCAAATTGTGGTTAAAAAAAAAAAAAGAGTGCCTAAAAAGTATCAAAAAACGATACCCAGCCCTACCCATAGTTGAAAATTGTCTTGTTTTACTCACCCCCATGCATTCCAAGATGTCTTCTGCAAAGCTCTTTTGGACTCCAAGATCTGTTGAGGCATAAAATGCATCTAAGTGGGTATACCAACATTCTGATTATTCAAAAATGTAATGTATAAAGCATAAAGGTAACACATACGGATCCAGATAATGAAACAAAGCACTAGGGTTTAACTAAACTTTTGCTTCTGCATAAAATGACAATGATTGTCAAACAATAAAATTCACAGACATCTTTTCATACAGCCGTTTTACACTGATTTTAATTACACTAATGGTTAATTTATTCACCCCTTACGACATAGAAACTGAAAATTACGCACAAAGAACCATTTAAAAAAGAAAGAAACAAACAGCTGCACTAAAAGAAAATACAGAATTTGTTGTATTATTGTATGCCATGAAAAAAAATGTTTATGCTGATTACAGATTTAATAATAATAATAATAACCAAAGTTCCACACCTGAATTGCCATATCTGCTGTAGATCTCCACAGTCTTTCCACACGACCTGAAACAAATAATAATAATAATAATTTAATACTTTGTATTTCATTCATACATTACAGCCCATACTCCACTGAGACAATGATCTGGAAGCTGAGCAGGAAAGGTTAACAGTGATGTTTTGGTCCACCATGTGACTGTAGCTCAATTTATAGAAAGTAAATTTATATTACTTACTTTGACTTCGCTGCATCATATATGCACCTACAGTAGCAGTGTAACTGTCAAGGATGGATGAGGTTTTCAACGATCCCATATGTAATGACAGTTTACTCAGCCTCAGGCCTCAAGATGTGCGTTTCATTCCTAATCAGAGCACAAAGATTATAACAATTATTATTTCTTATAACACTAAAATATCCACTTACACGTGCATAATATAGATGTAACGTTAGGCAAGCAAATGCGCCCAGAATGTGAATGCAAAGCTTTTTAATTGCAAGTTAGATTGAGCGTTTTCCCATAGAAAACCATTGCAAAACGCTTAACACATTAGTGACAATGGAGGACCAAATTCTGGGTACTTTTAAAAAAATATATATGTACAGGAGAATATGAAAGGGGGAAAGCGCCTACCTTGCGATTTAACGTTATCACGCTGCGTTCATATTCATAATCAATAAAGTGAACAGCCTACTGAATTCGCTCTAAAAACGTTTTTGATATAACTTAGGTAACGTTAGTCGCGTCCAGCATTTCAAAATGTCCCGCATTTAACCGCGGTCAAGTGAGCCGCCATCTGGATTTTCTGCACGTCTATTAGTGGAATTACGGTACGGAGACATGAAGCGGGCAAAAACGCTGATGAACATCTATATTTCAGCAGTTAAAATTTAAATAAAAATAAAAAACAGGGAAAAAAGTACTTACAGAATGTACATATATATTGTTCATTATAGAAGATACAATTATATTACTTTCGAGTACATTATACTGTGAAGTTTTCTGAAAAAATAAAGTTTGTTAAAATACATTCTAACACTGAATGTTTGCTCCTTTTTTTCTACATGCATTATTAAAATTTATTCAGAGTTACCATGAACATTTCAATAAATTCTTTTTCTGAACAACCATGTCTCTATCTGTGTTCACAATGTTTTAGTGTAGAATTTGTACAGAAAATGAATGGCAGTCTGTCACAATGCATTATATAGCATATATATATATATATATTGTTATATTCTCTTATATATCCTTTAAAGATGTCGATGCCGATTGCCTTGTGGGCAACACGCCGACATACAGTGCCGATGCGCTCCGGGCGTCTTGGGTTCAAATCCTGACTCGGGGCCTTTCCTGATCCCACCCCCATGTCGCTTCTTGTCATTTCTGATGTGTCCTTTCATAATAATAACAACGATAAAAGGCAAAATGTCTTTTATCATTTATCAAAAAAAAGTCTTTAGAGTTAACAGGAAAATTGTAGAATTTGACAGAAAATGAAAAGCAAATCTTGGTAACACTTTGCAATGTGTGTACAAAAATGTGCATTAATTCATGCTTAATTAATGCACAGACAATCACAAGTTAATGTATAATTCATGATGAACTAAAGCATTTATTAATGATTCCTTCATCAGCAACAAATGAACATTCTGTATGATTCATAGATTAGGTAATCATTCAATTGTTATTAGTCAATTCAATTCAAATTTAAATTTATGTGTACAGCCCTTTTTTCCAGATACATATCGTTGCAAAGCAGCTTTACACCAAATTGAATTTTTTACAATATATGTAAAATATAAGTTAAATGTGTCAATGTATTAATTTCCTTTATCGCTTATTTTAACTAAAGATGTAAATTTATTTGTTAATTACCACAGTGTTCAAAGCTATGTACTTCAACTTCCAGTTGTCTGCTTTAAACACTCATTAGCTAGTGATTTGCAAATGTATCATTATATTATTACCACAATGACATATTACTTAACAATTAGTTAATAGTTCTGTGCCTCAACAAGTAAAGTCATAACATAATATCTTTGCAAATCATTAGTGGTAATGATGACATTAATTTACACTATTAGTTAAAATAAGTGATAAGGGAATTAATACATTATGACACATTTAACTAATAACAATTTATTGATTACTTAATCTATGAATCATATTATTTGTTGGACTCACTTAAAATAAGACTGTCAAGTGGTTCCACGCAACATTGAGTAATTTGTACAAGTAACAATTTAGTTGTTTGAACAAAAAAAAAAAAAATCATGTAAAAAAAGAATCATGTATCCACAGACCTTGTCTGGTCATATTAATTTCAGATAGGAATAAATTAGGCTGCAAGTAATAGGTTACAGTGCATTCAATGAATTGTACTGTTGTTTAACAACATGCATTTTCAAGCTGAAAAAAAAAAAAAAAAAAAAAAAAAAAAAAAAAAAGCCTGATTAAAATGTTCTTGGTTATTTATTATTGATGGTGTAATCCCCATCATCCAGTAGCTGATTCACTGATCTTTTCAGTGATTTGTCTATTAGTTTCATGAGATTTTAAGGTTTAGTGCATAAAATGCACATCCGTACAGCTATTATAAAAATCATGAAATCGGTGAATCAGGCTACTAGAAAATGGTTACACCACCAATAATAATTAACCAAGAACACTTAACCAGATTTCCTTTCTTGGCTTTTTTTGTTGTAACAAATGTGTTTTATACACACACACACGTAACACAGCCAACAACAACAACAACAACAACAACAAAAAAAAAAAAAATAATAATAAAATAAAATGAAAAAAAAAATAAAGGTCAAGAGCCCAACTAAAGTAAACCCTGATCGCCATGACGGTAAGGTCAAATAAAACAGTTCTTTGAGGAGTTGTTTAATCAGATGTAACCCTTGGCTATAGGATATTGAAATAAAACCCGACTACGCCACCTAGGTCATTACCCAGGAACACATAAAGAAACACTTGTTGATTAGCACAAAAGTTACAACGATATGAAGGACCCTGCTGGTTCGTTTTTGATTCAAGACAGAGACGTGACTTACAAAAAGATACACATTTATTAATTCACACCATGGTATACTCAATATTATAAAAAAAAAAAAAAAAAAAAAAAAAAAAAAAAAAAAAAAAAAAAAAAACCCACACACCTTAAAATGGTCTCATCACAATTACCAATTAAATACCCACAGTCACAAAGAGACCGCAATAACGAACACCAGAATATAGGGGACACTCCACAAATCAGTGTATAAAGATGATTAAAGAAGTGACAAATCAAACCAATACAAATCAATACAAACTCCCCTTCAATTCAGCGTCAATATTACAGCTCATCCGTTCACCTGTGGATATACACACACAGACCAAGATACTTTCAGGGGAAACAAACTAAACATCACATAAGAGATAACTTCACAAAACAGCGTAATGATCAACTGAATTGAATTGAATACCTATAAATGTTAGATCAGGATCAAAATGGTGACAGCAACGCCGTCAGCTGCGCACAAAAGTAGTGACATCGTAACATTCAATGAAATGCCCACGATGAATAAACACAGCCAAGGACAGCGGTAGATGAGACAAATTTAAAGAGCAGCCACAAATACGGGATATGAAACAACAGCTAGCACATTCAGGCCGCACCTAAAATGCAAATATAGGACAAATGAAAGATTAAAAAAAACAAAAACCGAACCCTTCTTTAAAACCCACAGACAAACTTCTTACCTCCTAGGTGGATTTCATAGGCTAGAGCAGACTTTGCAAACGGCACTCGTCACTACACACACACATACACACACATACACACACACACACACACACACACACACACACACACACACACACACACACACACACACACACACACACACACACACACACACACACACACACACACACACACACACACACACACACACTTTCCTAATGATAAAGGCATTCTTTAGACTATCACTTAAAACTAACGAAAAAGACTAAAGGCAGACAACTCACCCGGAGAAGGCAAACAAGAAATTAAAGAAAACGGTCTCCGACCACGGGGCTTAACATGCACTCAAGAAGTCGCACACAATACTCACACGGACACCTTTTAAGATGCTGAATATCCACGCGCTCCCAGTAATGAGCTGCACAGCTGTACGCAATAAAACTACGTGCCGACGCCAGTAGGTGTGTCCTGCCCTTAGTGCGTCACCACAAGATTCTAAAAATAAAACCCGTTACACAGAGATTTAATGTCTTCATTTATTTAAGTTCATTTTATCTTTGGCTTCTTGCGTTTCTCTTTAAAGAAAAAAGGAAATCTTTAAATCTTTAAAGGAATTCCTTCTGTGATTCTGCTTGTAAACAGCAGGTGTTCATCATTATTGGTCAATCATGACATAATGATCTCCTTAACTCCAACACTGTGTCAATGCTACTTGAACACTCTGTAGTGTGGAAACACATGAACACTGAGCAGGGTTTGTTTAACACTGGGAAATATTACATCAACTTTGTTTCATTCACGTAAGACTGATGCATTTGAATCACATTAAGTTTAATTGATTTGTTTATAATGAAACTATGTAATCTAAATGCATGGAGTTTGTGTTTTTTTTTTTTTTTTTTGTTTTCAGCTTGAAAATGCATGTTGTTAAACAACAGTACAATTCATTGAATGCACTGTAACCTATTACTTACAGCCTAATTTATTCCTGTCTGAAATTAATATGACCCGACTAAGGTCTGTGGATACATAATTCTCAGAATCTTTGCTTTTACTGGATGTATTGCTAAGTGATGTTAAATTTGCAATCTGCATGTGTTGGTGTAATGAAAATTACTGAACAGCTTTACTGATTTCATGCCTTTTAGGACTTTGTGAATGCTGAAAGAAACCTGACTAATACAGTCATTGGAATTTGCATCATCATGATTTGGATTTACTTGAAGAAATTACGTCAGCTTTACTTGATTTTCTTTTTGTTCAAACAACTAAATTGTTACTTGTACAAATTACTCAATGTTGCGTGGAACCACTTGACAGTCTTATTTTAAGTGAGTCCAACAAATCATATGATTCATAGATTAAGTAATCAATAAATTGTTATTAGTTAAATGTGTCATAATGTATTAATTCCCTTATCACTTATTTTAACTAATAGTGTAAATTAATGTCATCATTACCACTAATGATTTGCAAAGATATTATTATGTTATGACCAGTGTTGGGAAGGTTACTTTGGAAATGTAATAGGTTACAGATTACAAGTTACTTGATTTAAAATGTAATAAGTAGTGTAACTTTTCAATTACTTTATTAAAGTAATGTAACTTATTACTTTTAATTACTTTTTGATTACTTTTCTAAATTACTAATATTTTCAACTGTTTATCATTTTGAAACATTTAAACCAGACAGAGTGAACCTTACAACAGCACTCAACACTGATTACTGTCAGACTTTCAAAATCCTTTATCACTTGAATTAAGATTATAATAAGTAAGGGATAATATACATCTTTATTTTGCGATAACAACTGGCTGAATGTACTTTATCTCACTTATTACACAGCTGCTTGGTAGATTATTTAGAACTTATTAGACACAAAACACTGATCTGAGTTGAAATATTTGAATGCAAATCTTTCATGAAGAAATCAGTTGCTTGCAAACAGCAAGTTCAAACTAGACATTTTAGGGATACAGTGCAGTCATACTAGTTTTCTTACACAACATTTGACCACATAAATAATTAAGTAGTAGTACTAGTTTGTTAGTTATCTTATAATCCATTACAATGTACAATAAATAAATAAATAAATAAATAAATAAATTGCAACAGCTGCGTTTGTATAAAACAATAGAGCAAGTCCACGATACCAGGATGACAGAATTAAGAAATTGTCTACATAATATTGAATTAAGCTTTAATATTTTATTAGCTAACCAAACTCAAAGCTAAAATTTATGCATAAACCCAAATAGGAAATAAAACAGTTACTGAATAAGCATGTGTCCTATTGTGTGTCCTAAACTCCTGAAACATTGGTGTCTCATTTTAGAGCAATCAATGTAATTTATAAAAGAAGTCAATTAAATCTGTAAGTGGCGGTGGGTGCGTGAAAAAATTTAGACGTAATCTCCTTTGTAATCACTGGCATTTTTCAAAAGTAACTGTAATTTAATTACATATTTTTTCTCAGTAACTGTAACTAATTACAATTACATTTATTTTGTAATTAAATTACGTAATTCCGTTACATGTAACTAGTTACTCCCCAACACTGGTTATGACTTTACTTGTTGAGGCACAGAACTATTAACTAATTGTTAAGTAATATGTCATTGTGGTTATGGATTTACAATTAGTTAGTTAGTCATGTGCCTCAACAAGTAAAGTCACAATATAATGATATATTTGCGAATCACTAGCTAATGAGTGTTTAAAGCAGACAACTGGAAGTTGAAGTACATAGCTTTGAACACTGTGGTAATTAACAAATGAATTTACATCATTAGTTAATAAAATAAGTGATAAAGGAAATTAACACATTGTGACACATTTAACTAATAACAATTGAATGATTACTTAATCTATGAATCATACAGAATGTTCATTTGTTGCTGATAAAGGAATCATTAATAAATGCTTTAGTTCATCATGAATTATACATTAACTCGTGATTATCTGTGCATTAATTAAGCATGAATTAATGCACATTTTTGTACACACATTGTAAAGTGTTACCAAGATTTGCTTTTCATTTTCTGTCAAATTCTACAATTTTCCTATTAAGTCTAAAGACTTTTTTTTTTTTGATAAATGATAAAAGACATTTTGCCTTTTATCGTTGTTATTATTATGAAAGGACACATCTGAAATGACAAGAAGCGACATGGGGGTGGGATCAGGAAAGGCCCAGAGTCAGGATTTGAACCCAAGACGCCCGGAGCACATCGGCACTGTATGTCGGCGTGTTGCCCACAAGGTAATCGGCATCGACATCTTTAAAGGATATATAAGAGAATATAACAATATATATATATATATATATATGCTATATAATGCATTGTGACAGACTGCCATTCATTTTCTGTACAAATTCTACACTAAAACATTGTGAACACAGATAGAGACATGGTTGTTCAGAAAAAGAATTTATTGAAATGTTCATGGTAACTCTGAATAAATTTTAATAATGCATGTAGAAAAAAAAGGAGCAAACATTCAGTGTTAGAATGTATTTTAACAAACTTTATTTTTTCAGAAAACTTCACAGTATAATGTACTCGAAAGTAATATAATTGTATCTTCTATAATGAATATATATATATATATATATATTCAGCGGTTAAAACATCTATATTTCAGCGGTTAAAATTTAAATGTGCTAAAAAAACAGGGGAAAAGTACTTACAAAACGTATATACACGTTTTGTAAGTACTTTCCCCCTGTTTTTTTTTAGCACATTTAAATTTTAACCGCTGAAATATAGATGTTCGTCAGCGTTTTTGGGCGCTTCGTGTCTCCGTACCGTAATTCTACTAATAGACGTGCAGCGAATCCAGATGGCGGCTCACTTGACCACGGTAAATGCGCAGCTACACTATAAAACTATCTTTTAAATGTTGTATGAAAGACTTAGCTCAGTGGTTGTCATGATGTCTGCTGTAGTATTGTCCGAATTTGTTGTAGTTGGTGAAACAGACTCACTGAAGAAAGAGCGCGTTATTTTCTCACACATTTCCGAATGAATGGACTGAAATAAATTCAAATCATTCCCGCGCGCCGTTACATCCTTGTTGTCCAATACAGAAACAACTCAGCCAATCGTCGTGGCCAGAGCTAAACTAGCGGCAAATTTGAATCTGCATTCATGAGCAGATTGTGCGTACACTCACTTTTTAAAACTACCATGACAGAAAACAACACCAAATTTGATTAAAATGAGCATATATTTGCAAGACAAGGTTAAAAGAGTAGTAAAAGTATTTTAAAACAATTAACAGTACATGTAGGTTACTGTATGTACAAATACTATTATTTGACCTTAAAACCTCACATTAACCTTCACATAATTAAGGTCTTATGATGGTAATAAAAACACTTTGACTAAATGATATGTGGTTCAATTTTTTCTTATTTTTACAGGAATAATCTGTAATTATTACATGACATTTTATGTTAAATTACACATTACTCTGTGAAAATATGGAAAATTTCCTTTTAAAAAACAGAAAATGTATGTAATATCAAAATACAAGGAATTATCTGTAAATTTAATGGTGGAACTTTAAAATGCAGAAAATATCTGTAAAACAACAGGTATTTCATCGTATAATGTAAAAAAGGTAAAATACTGTAAGTAAAATGACTTATTTTTAACAGTGTACAAACGACCTCAATAAACACTGGCATCTAAACAGTCAACAATCTAATATCTACATGCTTACTAAAAAGGTACAGTGAGAGTTTAAAAGACTCTTCAAAGAACTAACACTACATTTGTTGTAGGTGTTGCTATGGTGATGTCAGTCAAAATGGCTCCTCCTCTTCCTCTGATCTTCCTGCTCATGATTCACAGTGAGTCACTACAACAATTTAGAAACACTATATATATATTTTTCTTTTTTTTCTTTAAGTGGATACCCATTTGTTCAGTATGAATTTTGTGTTTCAGGGGTTTCTAGTGCTGATTGGGGTGTGAGTTACAGTCATTCAAACATCTGTGCACTAATAAACTCATCAGTGATAATGAACTGCACTTATAAATACCCTACTGGATATCAGATCAATAAAGTGTTCTGGACCAAAAACCTTGTAAGAGTTGGTAAAGAGCATCCAGATCTGTCTGAGGATCCTGAATACAGTCAGAGGCTTCAGTATCTGGGAGATAAACAGCAGAACTGCACCATCAGACTGAATAATGTGACACAGAAAGATTCACACATGTACTATTTCAGATTCATCACTGATAAACCTGTTGGCAAATGGCTTGGTAAACCAGGAGTGAGTCTTACTGTCACAGGTGACTTTCATGAGGTTTCACTCTTCTTCTGTGCATTATGTTGAATAATAATGAGTGTGTGACAGCAGCACTAGATATAATGTGTGTGTTGTGTTCAGATCTTCAGGTGGAGTCTCCTGAGAGAGTGACAGAAGGAGGTAATGTCACTCTGACATGTAAAAGCAGCTGCACTCTGACTGACAGAGCAACATTCATCTGGTACAGAAACTCACAGCCATTAACTGAGAGAAGAGACAGAAACAATGAACTCCTGCTGCAGTCAGTCAGAAGAGAGGATGCAGGCAGATATAGCTGTGCTCTACATGGACACACTTACATCTCTCCTGCTGTTTATCTCAATGTCACAGGTGAGTACAGATTTATTCGTTTATTTGAGTTTGTTTGGAACTTTACATTGCATGAGCATCTCAGTGTCCATCAGTCCATCTGGTGAAATAGTGGAGGGAGATTCAGTGACTCTGATCTGCAGCAGTGATTCAAACCCACCTGCAGAAATCAGTTGGTTAAAAGGAGAAATGTTTGTAGGATCTGGAAGAATCTACAGCATCTCAAAGATCAGCTCTGATCACAGTGGAGAATACAAGTGCAGAAAACAACATGAAGAAAAATACTCTCATGCTGTGACCTTAAACATCATGTGTGCTTCTATGATGGTTCATTAACTGTGACATTAAATCTTCTAAGCATCTGTGATGTCAAATTTAATATGATTGTTAATGATTTGTATTTATTTATTTTAGATCCTCCCGGGAATGGCTCAGTGTCCATAACTGGATCTGGTGAAACAGTGGAAGGTGATTCAGTGACTCTGATCTGCAGCAGTGATTCAAACCCACCTGCTCTAAACTTCAGCTGGTTTAAGGAGAATCAATCCTCAGCTGGCTCTTTCTGAAGTTAAGCAAATGAATCTCTTCTGATGTTTTACTCTTCTGTGTCTATTGTAGAACGTCTGGTGATATTGTACATATCCATTGGAGTGGTTTGTGGAGTTGCAGTTATCATCACATTGTTGCTGATTTGGTAAGATGTGTGTAGTATTTGGTTGCAGGTATTCAACCTCATTTATAACCCTCAGTAAAAAGAAAAATCTAGGGTAATTTTCTACAAATATTGATTTTGTAGATTTTTTTTTTTTTATCATTTTATCCCATAGTAGAAATAGACCATAGTCCAATATTGTTCTAAAACAACATATTAATTATATACTGTTTTGGGTAACATATTCATTGTGTTTAAGGAGAAGCAGAATAAAGAAGAGAAAAAACACACTCGAAACTCAGGTGAGAAAAATGTGTTTAGTAATCAATAGTCTCATCAGTAAATGAACTATACTAAGAGACTAAAAGTCTAAAAGCAGTTGTGACTTTATATATTGAATTTGTAAGCATTAGTTATATATTTTGTCTCTACTTTTTGTCTCTATTTCTTAAATGTCAAAGATGAATCATTCCACACCTGATCATGACAAATGTACAGCATCTGATGTTGAATCGACTGAACCTTTGTATGGGAATGTAACAGTAAGTTGTTGTTATAGTCTGTTCATGTAAACACTAATGTAGTTATAAGTGACCTAATAGCTGTCATACACTGGTCAATTTATATTCAATTTACTCTCTATTCTTTTTTTTTTTTTCTTTAATGCAAAGATGAATAGTTCCAGACCTTGTGATATTGAGATGAGTGAACCTGTGTATGAGAATACAACAGTAAGTGTTTTCACTCATTGTCTTGAATATCAAATGTCTATTGACTAAGTACATTGTGCAGACAATATAATTTACTGGTCAAGATCAAGTAATCCAAGACATTTTACTGACCAGAAATTGGAAATCTGTTATTTATTAATGTATTAATTTACTTTCTTTCTTTCTTTCTTTCAGTGTGTTAGGCTGTAGTGTTTGGGACACGTGGCAAAACATTTTACAGCCTTTTTCTGTCTCTTTGTGGGTGGAGCTCTGAATGATTGACAGTAGTGTCTTGATTTACAGAAATTAATTTAACAATTAGTTTTATCCAGAGTGACTTACAAATGATTGTCAAAAGAGCCAAAAGTTTCTGTACACAATGCCAAGTTTAATGTGTTACTGAAGTGATATGAGAATTATTTTATTTAGGTGCTGATAAAATTATATTATGAATTGATACTACCATTCCACACGTAATTCTGCAAATTATGCAACATCTCAAACACAGCCACAGAATCTGTAAGGAACGCAGTGAAAAAAAAAAAAAAAACAAACAAACAAAAAGATCTAAATATTTTTAAACTTTTGTTTTGTTTTTTAACTTGACAAGAAAAGGCTATATTATTTGGGACACAAATCAGCGAGTGTCCCAAGTGACCAAAGTGACTTACAAATGATGACCTTTATAACTTCCTGAGGAAAAAAACAAAACACAAACACAATGCCAAATTTAAAATTTAAGTTAGAGTAATAGATCACTGAATTGCTAAAATGATGGAGGATAAGTTGAAGACCTGTGTGAAGTAATTTGTGAAAACAATCATGGAATATCACGAATTGAGAGAAATAGTGTTTTTCATTTACATTTTGTGTAATACAGTTTGTTTACTTCATGTATGTGTGTTAAGTTGTTTCAGCCTTTAGTCTCATTGTTCATGTTTTCAGGGCAGAAAATAAAGCTCTATAATGCAACAGTTTACTGTCTTATGTCATTCATTCAGTACTTCAGAATGAAAAAAAAAAAAAAAAAAAAAAAAAAAAAAAAAAAAAACAGCAATAGGTTTCAAGATTCTCTGTACAAACAAAACAGTTAATCTACTATTCTCTATACTGGTTGTTTCTATATGAAAACAGCATACATTTTATGTGTCTGTCCCAGTGAAGATGCAGTTCTTTGTGTGATCTTTGCACTACCTGCTTGTGACCATGTGTACAACATGCTCTGGTTAAAATGTCTCAATTGTAACGTAAAACAACGCCCTTTTACTTAGAATCAGTTCTGCACACAGCAATCCATTTTGTTGCATGTTCCTTTAAATGCTTATTAGGTAAGGTGATTTGCAAAGAGTTCATAAAAAAAAAAACACTTATACTTAGTTCTTCGGTAGGTAAAGTTGGATTACAAATGATTCACGTAAACATAGACGCATTTAGGTAGATTGGGATTGATGCATTCCTTTCAAAAACTGAAGTATCCTCTGTGTCTTTAGAGGTTCAGATGTCGGGAGTAAATGACGACTCCTATGAAAAACAAAGTCGAAACAATGGTGGTCAAAGTCGGACTGTTCACATCTCACTCAGGGCAGGTCTAAGGTAAGACATGTGTGTCAATCAACTATCGTGGGAGTGACCTTGGTCTGTGTGACATCACACAGCCAAAAAGCTAAGAATGAGCTGATTTGAAAAAGGGAATTTTATTTATAAAGATTACAAAAATGGGATGTTTGTGATTACACATATTTTGATGACAATATCTTGATCTAAACCTAAAGTAATTATGACAAACTATATATCATTTGAAAGGTTGCGGACTCTAGTTTTCATATTTGGTGACTGTTTTTCAAAAAAAATGACAGAGCAATAGATAAATAGCGATAGATTCTCTATTTGTGATATAGTGGCAAACGGACTCTTATTGTATTTGTATTATATACGTGTTTTGGAGATTGAACTCAAATCAAATATTAAAGTTACTGCCCAAACTATTTCTGAATAGGATGTCTACTTCATAAATATTTAGAAAATTATGAAAATATATAGTTCAGAACACTTAAAAAATAATTGGAATTCAATAGTCTCTCTATATCATCTAGTGGAAAAGTTTGGTACTACATCGACAAAATCTTACTTAAACATTAATTTTTGGAGATATCAACCTCAAATTTGGCAAAAAAACTTGTTCAGATGACTGGCTTTGATTTAATTGAAGATTTGGAGGTAAACATGTTTTGTAAAATGTATATTTTATATAAAATATAAAAAATATATATTTTTATATTTTACATTTTTATAAATTTAAACTTCTATAACTTTTAATAAATTTACTTTTATAACTTTTTTTTTTTGCTTCTACAATAATTTGTGATATTTCACCTTTAAAAAGATACCAATCTTAAGTTTGTGCTCCAAAGTATTCAAGATTTATAACAATTTTAGCTGGAAAAGTCATTTTTATGTCTATCAACAAAAAGTGGGAATTACAGTTATAAAAGGCTAAACAGTTTTGTTTTCACAAACTTTGAAATTGAAAAGTTGTTAAACTCATCAAGATGCTGGCACTCGAAGGTGCTTCATGACTAGAGTTAAGGAGCTCTGACATACAGCAAAGGAATTTGTTATTTTGCGTCTGTACAGTTGCTTTTGAATGGCTTCCTATGCGGGTCAAATTGACCCGTGAACATAACAAACGTATAAAAATTTCTGTATGTACATTTCACAACACTTTAGCGTGTTGAAACTTTGCATGCATGTTCATGACTTTAAATGAGGAAAAGTCACAAAACTTCAAGAAAAAAAAAACACAAGTTAACTGATATTTCCGACAGCTTGAAAATCAAAACGGGTCAAATTGACCCGGAACAGTACATGAGGGTTAAATAAAGCTGCAGTCTGTAAGTTTTGCCTCTTTATCGCCATCTCTGTTTGAAACCTGGAATGGCAGTTATTTGTAGAATTTTACGTGGTTTGTGTATCGGCATTGCGTGAATTAATCTAATGTTATAAATGTATGTGTGACTGTCAGTCACCGAACTGGTGTGACTACTGTACTCAGGAATCACAGATTTTCTGACTTGGAAGTATGACCCAAATAAGAATTTTTTTTTACCAGATATTGTTATCTGAACAGTAACATCTCTCCTACTTTTGTTCTAACCAACTGAGAGAATAAAAAGCATTACAATAAACCAAATAAATAATAAAATGAATCAAAATCAAATAAACCACTGCTGATTAAATCATCTCCTAGCTCATATCACATGAAACCATGCATAGTATTATTATTATTATGTTTATAGTTTTGAACACTGGCTGGTTAGGTACCTGCTCAAAAATTGATTTTGGATCATTTTTAATCAAAAAAAAAAAAAAAAAAAAAAATTACAGACTGCAGCTTAAAATAAAAGTAGATCTGTAATTTTAAACCTTCGAAAACTATAAAATCATAAAACGATAATTAGCTGGTAAAGTGGATTTACTTATTGTATAGTTCTAACTAATGTTCAGATCAGATGTTATAAATGTCAGTAAACCAGGAAGATTTTATTATTATTATTATTATTATTATTATTATTATTATTATTATTTATTTATTTTTTTTTTTTTACCTTTGGAAAATAGAGGACAAAGGTAAATGGATTTAGCTACTACATTTCTAATTAACATGTTTGAAACTGACCAGTACAGTTTCAAACATGCTGACTAGAAATGTAGAAGTTAAATCCATATGTACACTGAAACTTATTTTACATAACATAATTCTAAACATTTGATATGACATATATAATGTGTATGTAGGTCTATGTCATATAAATTTTCATTACAGCCTATTATAAGTTATTTAGAATATCAGTCCAAAAATGAAAAAAAAAAAAAAAAAAAAAAAAATCTGTAAGCTTTATACTGTATACTTTAATTTTTGTACTGACAGTGGTTAATAAAGTTAGATAATATTGTAGCATGGCAGAGAGTTAGACAGTTAGCCATCCCCCAACATGGTTAGTTTCCCATTTGCTGTATGGAACCAAATCAACTTGAATAGGCCTCAGCTAGGACAAACATATGAGAGCAACATGTCGACTTCATTAGCAATGATAACAGGTCCTGGGTGAATGTTTTCAAGTAGATAGTGACAGGAAGTCATTTGCCAGACATCTAAAAAGATGACTCCATCAATATCACTGAACATCTCCCTCATCACTGTGTTCAACTGCAACACGTGCCAATCACTTTGAAAAATACTCTGTAAAAACAAACAATAAACAAACAAAAAAAAAACATCATAATTAGAAAGAGCATTATTGCCAAGTGTATATACCTATAATATACCATGAAAATAAATGACAGTTATATACTGAGTATATATAAACAAAACAAAACAAACAAACAAAAAGTAACCCCAATTTGGTCCATTTTTTTTATGGAGTAACACTTTATTGGGGGCAGCTGTGGCCTAATGGTTAGAGAGTCTGACTTCTAACCCGAAGGATGTGGGTTTGAGTCCCTTGAGCAAGGCACCAAACCCCCAGCTGCTCCCTGGACACTGCAGCATTGGCTGTGTGTGTGTTCATGGTGTGTGCTCACTTGGATGTGTTAAATGCAGAGCACAAATTCAGAGTATGAGTCGCCACACGTCACATCCTATCCTATCCTATCCTATCCTATCCTATCCTATCCTTCCTTTCCTTTCCTAGTTTTACTTTACATTACTTTAAAAAATAAGTTTCCCCAACACTGTAGACTTTCATGTACAACAAATACCATAACAAGTACCATATTTTCTTGTTGAAAACAAAGTAAGATTGGAAAGTGAGCAAAGATACCTTTCGTCCTGCAGTGTTTCCAGACTTGATGATGATGGTGGTATCTGGAGCACGGCTCAGCAGTGCAATAACGGACTGGCGAATTTTGGCCACTTCAAACACGTAAAATGTTATTGGGTGAAAAACCAGTTGAGCACAATATGTGAAGACAATGACTGCATGAGGCCCACCGGCTATTTCATCAATATCATTGCTGATGTAATGCAGGTCAGTAATAGGCATAACTCTACCAAATCGCAAAGGAACACCATGTACCCTCCAGTGAATAATGATGTTATTTTCCAACTCCACAGCCATCAGGGGGCCTCCTCCAGGATGAGTGTGGAGGTCCAATCTTTTTATGCCTAATAAAGATTCATGAAACTAATATTATAATCGTAGCTTTAGAAAGTTATACAGCTTTGGAACACCAAGAGTGGAAGTAATGATGAGCAAATTCTCATTTCTGGGTGAACTGTACCTGCACTGATTTATATTCAGGTCTCAGTGTCATTGCATTAGATACAAAATATTAAAGTAGGGTCTGTGAACAAAATCTGCATGAGCTTTTTCTTAACCAACTTTACCTTTACAAACAATTTTTGTAACAACATTTTGCAAGTTTGCCTGTGCACCAGTTTTTGGTGTTGTCATCCAGTGCCAGTCTACTTGCCTGGAACTTTTTTTCCTAAGTACTCAAACCACTGCCTCGTGGTAGAATCTCCCATCAAGTAGACAATCTTGTTTTTAAGGCAATTTCTCATTTGTGCAGGACTGAAATTTTGACTGTTGCATACAAAAGACTTCCAGACATCTTTCAAATAAAATCCTGCAGGAACCGGTGTTGTCAGGCCAGACCTGCATTTCTCCACTGTGCCTAAAGAAAAGAAACAAGCAGATGGAATTTTTTGTAGCTAGGTGAATTATTTTGAAATTACATTTGATTTTAGATTAAATCTGCCCTCTGATATGTGGTTTGTATATGTTTTGGAAAGAAACTAAAGAAACCCATACATAAATGTAATATATGACCTATTTCCCTACTAAGAATTATACTACCCTGTATGTTACCTGTATGTAGGACTTAATGACTACACCCCTGTGGCGCTAACATCTGTTGTCATGAAGTTGTTTGAAAAACTTGCTTATTTGGCTTATCTGAAGAATATCACTGGACCCCCTGCAGTTTGCTTACCAAGCAAACAGGTCTGTGGATGATGCAGTAAACATGAGACTTCATATTATCCTGCAACATCTGAATAAATCAGGGACTTATGTGAGGATCCTTTTTTTTTAAAAAAATGTTTTTAATTACCACATGTGGTACACTTGAGTGCACTAGTGTATGAAAGATGGGTTCAAGTGTACTACAGTGGTAACTAAATGCATTTTTTAATACATAGATAGAACACATTTTAGTACATATTAAAGTGTACAAAAATAGCACAGTTGAGTATGTGTAGATGATCTTAACTTTATCTTTATAATTAAGTACTAAAGAATAATTTTTAGTATATTAAGTACAAAATTAGTACTTGGCCAAAGGGGATATTGTCACTGACAGTCTTTGAAGCATCCAAGGGACAACTTCTATGGCTTTGATGGCTAATAGAGCTGGTACTTAGTGCTTACCTTGGTGATTGGCTGCATTCCTCATAGCGACCACTAGAGGACACAGTTCAAGTTCCCTCATAAGGGAACATCTTAGGTTACACATGCAATCACAGTTCCCTAAGAAGGGAATGAGACACTGCATCGTCTTTTCTTGCTATGCCTCAGACACACACTTCAGATGAAGAAGAGGATGATGTGTTCTCTCTGTGCCTCTTTATACTGTGGTCATACCGGTAGTGCTGTCGCCGGCCAAAGTTATTGCCATGTTTAGACATTTGTTTCAGACACTGGTCATGCTAAAGGCATTCCCCATAGTGACCGCTAGAAAAAGCAGTGTCATGTTTCCTTCTAAGGGAGCCATGGTTGCATTTTTTTTTTTTTTTTCATACAAATGTATTTATTCCATTTCTTTGAAATTATTTATTTATTTATTTATTTTCCAAACAGGAAATGAGATGGTCAAAATGTACAGAGACCATTATGTAAACATACCAATGGCTGCAGTGCTGGGAAGGACATTTATGATGTTTTCGTCTCCACTAATAGCAACATTTGTTAATTTTCTGTGGAGAGAGAGAGAGAGAGAGAGAGAGACATTATGCACATTTTTTGTTTGTTTTACAGTTCCACAATTATTCTGAAATTCATTTTGAATCATTACTTTGCAAAAAGCTGCTGCTCAAAAAAATTTAATGGGTTTTCCAAACGTCCACCTGAATGATGAACCAGTTTGTCACAGGAAAGTGTCTTCGGTCTCTCACACTGCCACACCGTCCCTGTTCTTACATCCTTATACTCACAGCAGCAGTTGCCTTTCTTCCAACCTCCATCTGCACCCCACTTAAGATTACATTCTACTACTTCACGGATCCTGGTTTTACTGGGTCCTGATTCAAAGTAGCCATTAAAGTGGCTGCGTGGGAATGAAGAGTCCCTGTATTTTTTAAGAATCTGCACAACCTCACTGGAGTGCTCAAGACGTACAAAAACTCGTGCTTGACCTTCCCAGGGCAGAAGGAAATCAACAGAGTAAGTCCCATCACGATGATCCACAACCTCCCCATACACACTCGCCTTCAAGAACAGAAAAGAATAAGTTTAGTGCAGAAAACTGCATAAGTCTGTTGTTAAAGGGGTCATCGGATGCCCATTTTCCACAAGTTGATATGATTCTTTAGGGTCTTAATTAAAAGTCTCTAATATACTTTGATTAAAAATTCTCAATGTTTTCATAAAACAACACCCTTTTTACCTTGCCAAAATGAGCTCTGCAAAAATCATCTCATTCTAAGGGGTTGTTCCTTTAAATGCAAATGAGCTCTGCTCACCCCGCCCCTCTCTTCTCTCCGTGGAAAGATGGTCTTGTTTACATTAGCCGCATTTAGCCACTAAACTTCCTAACTACCACGTTATAAGGAAAGGTGATCGCAAAGATTCATAAAAAAAACGCTTATACTCACTTCTGCTGTAAGTGAAGCTGGATCATGAATGATTTGCGCGAACATAGACGGATATATGTAGATCAGGAGGCGCATTCCATTCACAAACAAACGTAATCTACTGCATCTTCAGTGGCTCAGATGTCGGGAGTAAATGACGACCACTATGTTCATTATTACATTGAGCAACACAACACCTTAATCGCTCAATCTGAGATATTCTTGTCTAACTTACATCCCTGCTCTGGCATCAAAACATAGAAAGTTACTGGACTGTGACAGCTGGTCTAAGGTAAGAGCTCATGTCAATCAACTATTGTGAAAGCGGCCTCTGTGGGTGTGACGGCACACCGACAGGCATCTGAGAATGGCTTGATTTGAAAAAGGGGATAATATTTTTACAGATTAATTAAAAACCACTGCATGGATTTTTATCATTATAGGGTAGATTTGTACATACACTGCCAACACACATTAATGTTCAATCAATGTGAAAAAGTGAACTTAGCATCCGATGACCCCTTTAAAGAAATTTTGCGAAAAAAAAAAAAAAAAAAATATATATATATATATATATATATATATATATATATATATATATATATTTAGGTTAATTTTTTTTTATGTATCTTAAAAATAATATATCATAAAATAAACACACCTTTAGCTCTGAATTGAAAAGTTTTGCTTTGAAAAAATCTCCTCCATATCGTTTCAGGTTCTTGTTGTGGTCTCTGGCTGTGATAGTAACAGAAATCTTTTCTCCCACTTTGTAACTCTCTTTGAGTCCCACAACAGAGAAAGAAGAGTGGACTGGACTTGTGCTCTGATTCAGATAAGCAATTTGATCTGGAATAGGCCAGTCCAGAGCCTTCTGTAGTCTTTCCCACTCCTCATCACTGATTCCCATGTCAGACGCGGATATTATGGATGAATTGTTACTTCGAGGAACTGGTTTATGTCTGATGGGCTGGAATTGTTTTATGTGGATCTCACCATTCATTGCCCATAGAGCCTGAGAGAGGACCAGGATATCATTCACACCAAATTCCATTTATTTCTATGTGCAAATGATTAATGTTTATTGTAGGTACACAGGATAATACTACAAAAGTTATATAGATTTGTAAGCCTTTGTAAAGCTCAACCCATGAGTGAAGTGTGTGGAGGCTGCATTGAAGTGTTTTGATATTTTGGGTGCTGGGACATATCTCAATACACCACATAACTATACAATTTGCTAAAGAGAAAGCTGAAAGCCATCACAAAAGCAAAAATAAAAATAATGATTAGTTGGAGATGGATGACATGTATAGCAGCATGCTGTAAGGAACATTATTCTCCTCCAAACTATATGTGATCACATAGCCAGACCCAACCCAACCCAAAAGCAACGCAAGCAGGAGCATTAGATTAAGGTCAGTGGACTATTAACATCTTTCCGCAGTTGAGACAACATGACTAAAGTTGTGTTATTTTCAACGCATTCTTGTTAAGAGTGCATTGTTACTGCTCTTATAAAACATTTACTTGTCCTACATGTATAATTTTAAACATATATATAATGTTATTTAATGTGGACATTGAACATATTTTTAGTCAAAACTATTGCGCTTCTATTCTCTTGTATGCTGCCTGTTTAACACGCCAGTTTATTCAGAAAAAAAAAAAAAAAAATCAAAGCTGAGTTGAGGAAAAAACAAAAACAAAATCTCAAATGCTTCAAACAGCACAAGCGTAAATATCAAACATACAAATTCACTGATTCCTGCTAAAACCTATTAATTCTACTTTACAGCAGTTACACAGATTTGTACTTATATTTAAATTCTGCATTTTGTGGTCTAGTTGAATTCCACACAGCTTTGTTGTTATGTCAGGCTTTGTTATTTAATCGTTATTTTAACATCTGCTTTAACATGTTTTACAAACTTACCAAACAGAATGATGTCCAAAGAAAACAAGCCTGTAGTAATACACATTGTCTTAACCTGCAGACTGACAAGGAAATTATCAATTTCCAAATCCTTCAACACATGAAGCTATTGACCCATAACATGACAAATGTAATAATATCCATAAACTCCTGATTACCTGGTGCGTTCGATTTCCTGGTAGATGGCATGGCCATGGCTAAGTCTGTTCTTCTCTTATTTTATGTCAGCTTTTGAGTGAAGAACACAGACGTATGGCTCTGAAAACGAGGCGTTCCCACACAGTATATGACAGGCAGTTGAACAAACAGAGCTGTCCTCAGAAATAGCTCTTTAGCTTGGATTTATTTGATTTCTACATTAGATAAATGTGGATTAGTGAAGATTCTTTGTGAACACGAACATAATAACAGGTGTGTAACAGGAGTGTAAACATAATTAATTCTTTATTGCAAGGGAAAAGTACCACAAGAAATACTAACACAAATGAGTGGTGGAATATGTCACCAGGGAAGGGCTACTGCTACTGGGGCGGTTCCTTTTTAACAGACATACCTTTGTCCCTTATTTACATCTTACGAGTGCATTTTAGTTTCTTAAAGATGCATATTAATACCTAAATGGTACATATGGTACAAAGTTTGAAGTCACCACTGTGGAGATAAGCATTTGCTTTAGTTCTGCTTCTGACTTTATATTCTCAGTTCTACTCTGGTTGCTGTAATTGTCTTTCAAAAGCATATTTTTATAGTGAAAATTATGAGTGGAAAGCTAGTTACTCATTGATGGTAATTTAGCCATCATGTAATACCCTGATTCATTGATTACATCATAAGTGTTACCATTTTATATATATATATATATATATATCAATGTATAGAAAGCATTTTGCATGGTGGCTTTTTGACTCACACAAACATCAAGAATCTCAACAATGGGGACAATCAACAAAAAGCTCGCTTTGTGATGATGAGAATATTTTGTTGATTGTCACCATTGTTGAGGTTCATATACAGATTCTTGAGGTCTGTGATTCTAGATGTCTTTTTTTTTTTTTTAGTAATTTTGAAAATATCAAAGTAGTGTTTCATTTCAAGTGCTTGCTTACATCTTAAGAGAACATTTTAGTACCTGAAGTGTACATATGGTGTAATGTGTTCCTTTATATAGTTGGTTAGATTAAGGTTACAGTAAACATTTGAAGTGGATCAAAAAAGTTAATCAAAGTTGCTCTAAGACAAAAGCAGGTATTGTTTTTGTTTTAGGACAACTTTGATGAAAGGTTTTAATCCACTTCAAGTGTTGATTACAGTAGTGGACTATGGTTCATTGACCTCGTTCCATGTTATATACATATAGAACATGCAGAAGCTGAGATAGATAAATAGAGCTAAATAAAGTTTTACTGTACCTGCATAATGGCAATAAAAATTCTTCTGCAACTTGTAACTTTTTTTCTGAGATGGATGAAACCAATTACCCCACTCTGGGAATTTCACTAAGACAGGGGTCACCAGACCCAGTCCTGGAGCGCGGCGTCCCTGCAGAGTTTAGCTTCAATCCTAATCAAACACACCTGAACCAGCTGATCAAGGTCTTACTAGGTACACTTGAAACTTCCAGGCAGGTGTGTTGAGGAAAGTTGGAGGTAAACCCTGCAGGACACCGGCCCTCCAGGAACAAGTTTGGTGACCCCTGCACTAAGAGAATAATACATTATTTATTTATTTATTTATTTCCCATTTTTGGTGCAATTTCCATATTAAAAGTGCACATTTTCAAAAGTCCTAGTTTGAGTCCTAGTCAACTGTGGGACTTTCAAAGAAGAGTTAAAGTTAATGAGCTAATTAAGTGTTTACTTAAATGATGATGGTGCTTTAATGATGAACACCTGCTGTTACTGAGAATGACAGATGTTGATGTTTTATTGGTTAAAAAATCTGGAGAACAAAAGGAACCAATGATATACTATGGAAAATAACAAGGAGTGGGTGTGGTCCAACGAGTGTCTATTTAACTTAAATTAATGGCAAATAAACATCAGCAGGACTAAAATTTGCTGTGGTTACCAGTATTTTCCCGTGAAAAATCTTATAAATAAATAAATACATACATAAATAAATAAAAATTTGTTCATTCAGAGGAAAGAGAGAGAGAGAGAGAGAGAGAGAGAGAGAGAGAGAGAGAGAGAGAGAGAGAGAGATGCTGCTGTTATAAATGTGTGCTTTTTTTTTTTTTTTTTTTTTTTTTTATTGCAGTCAAAAACTCTTTTGCAGTCCAAACGATCTCTGAATTAACTATTTGGCTGTTATTTTAAGTATGACATTCATGACAAATTACAGTAATTCACATTTTGATACATAATAATAAATAAAATGGTCAAATGACTGGCAGCACAGGGTGCCAAACAAAAACCTTAAAATGAAAGTAAAATCTCCTTATATAAATAAGCTGACAACACTTTTAATTTACTGGCATTTCCTAAATTATTACAATCAAACACCTTTACTGTAAAATTATTGAATGAATGAATGAATGAATGAATTAATAATACATAATAATATTTTTTAAATTGAGAATAAATAGAAGTTATGAATTTTTTTTATGCTTATTTTAAATTTAATAATACATTTTGAAGTCACCATTGTGGAGATAAGAATAGTTGGGATTCTTTGACTGATAACTTCTTTTTTTTTTTTTTTCTTGTTGCTGTAACTGTCTGTTTCTAAGGTATATTTGTTATAGTAAAAATTGCGAGTGGAAAGCTGGTTACTCATTGATGATGATGTAATGATCATGTAGTAGCTTGATTCACTGATTACATCATAAGTATGGTCTCTGAATATGTTAGCTTTTAAGATTTTTTTTTTTTTTTTTTTTTTTTTTTTTTTATTGCAGCAGTCTTGTGACATTATGACAGTCAGGAAACCACTTTTTTAATCATTATATAGAAAGTGCCTTGAAGGGTCAGAAGCCAAAGCAAACACTTATCTCCACAAAGGTGACTTTAAACTTTATTAATTATAATAAAACATCTAAATCTCTGCTAATTCTCAATACAACGTTTTGTATGAAAGAAATAAAGTCAGACTGGTTTGTTTTAAGTGAAGATGCTGTGATCTAGAGAGAGGATCTAGGCCAAAAAAAAAAGAAAAAAAAAAAAAAAAAGTTGTTATATTGCATATAATTTTATTTAAAGACAATAGCTGTGGAGTTGTTGATGCAGTGATAGTTAGTTTTTGCATAGTGCTGTTGTTAGCTGATTTAACTGTTGACTGAAAAAAAAAAGTTTTACAGTGAGTGTTTCACAATGATAATCCAGACAATACCTATAAAGTAACAGTTAAATAAAAGAAAGAAAGAAAGAAAGAAAGAAAGAAAGAAACGGTTTTTAACATTACTTCCATTAATGGAAAATGATTGGCACCCTGTGCTGCCAAGCATTTCATTGTTATTTTATTTTATTTTATTTTATTTTATTTTATTTTATTTTATTTTATTTTATTTATTTATTTATTTATTTACAGTGTATAGTAAATAGTTATTTTCTGTTTTATTAGATGAAATAATAATATTGCTAGCACTGAATTGGGCATATATGTGCATTACATCTGAATACTGGAATATCACAGGCAAAAGTATTTATATAATACATTTGAAAGACAGCATTTAATTTCCAATGCAGATGTAGTTCAGTGTACTGATTTCTTATGAACTTATCAGAACTGAAAAAGTGAGAGAGAACAAACACATGGAGGAGAGGTGGAGATAAAATGTTACACATCAGGACAAACAGGAGTGAATTCCGATTTTATTTTTACATAAAAGGCAGTTTCCTCATGGTTTCACCTTTGTACCTGATCTATATCTATAGCTCAGAGTTTTTTTTGTTTTTTTTTTCCTTTTTCTATTTCACAGGTTTACCTTTGTACTTGATCTACAAATAAACCTCACATTAATATTTCATCAGACTGCCCTTTGATTTGATAACACTGGGCTTTCATTGTGACATTGTTCTGGTTTGTTTTCTGTATAAGATTTCATAAGAGCTTCTGTGTTTTAAAGCAAGTGAAACCAGTGGATGCGGTTTTTCGGGTTTAATGGAGGAAGCATTATCAGATAATCTGTGTGTACATTTATATGCACTCACACATTTCACAGCTACTTTAGACTTTCTGTTTTGTAAAATGTAATCTAAACTATTGTTTTGTTAAACTGAGATTAAGGTGGAAAAAAAAAAAAAAAAAAAAACAGTACTGTGATAAAAGTGCAGCATCTGTGTTGCTTGTACAATTCCACATATGTAATCGTATTAAATTTACATATAGTAATTTGGCAGACGCTTTCATCTAAAGCAATTTACAGATTAGGATTACAGAAGCAATCAAACCAACAAAAGAGCAACTGCTGACAAGTCCTGGTTAGTAACGCTAAATAATAATAATAAAAAAAAAGAATAAAAAGCAGATTGTTTTTAAAAAGTTTTTTTTATTTATTTTTTTTTTTTTACCAATAACCCTCACTGACCATAAATTACATTACATAAACTGAACATTTTATACTTAAGCATTCTTTGCACCACCTGCTGGTGACTGGTTCCAACCCAACATCTTTTATTTTCTCTCTAAAATAAAAGTGTTTCTGTAATACCACGTGTGGTGACTGCTGTAAGTCTGTGAAACCTCAATGTAATTACGTGCTTTTTTTTTTAGAACATGTGAATACATACAGCAAGTGCATATGCTTATACAGTATGTGTCTGTGAAAGCCTTCAGTGCGTATGTGTGAATCTGTGCTGCGCATTAGGTGATCAGGGTTTATATATATACACGCAGTAATATACCCATCCATTGCTATAGCAATGTCTCTCATTGCAATTAAAAAAAAAATAAATAAAATAAAAATAACCAAAACTTTGCTCTATGTACACTGTAAAAAATAAAAAAACACAATTTGTTGAGTCACCTTAAAATAATTTGTTACTCTGCTGCCTTAAAATTTTAAGTTCAGTCAACTAAAATAAGTTTAGTCAACTTGAAATGTTAAGTTGTACTAAGTAACAACTTAGACATTTGTGTTTGCTAAACTTAACAGATGGGTAAGTAACCCAGCTGCCTTAAAATGTGTAAAAGGCAGCCAGGTTACAAATTATTTTAAGTTGACTCAACAAAATGTTTTTTTACAGTGTACAGGGTGGGGCTGCTGTCTTCTCAGCAGTATATATGAAGAGTTCAGATGCAAAACCAGCTGAAAGCCTTCCCCGTCAAAAATGAGATAATGATACTGAGTGAATGCTCCTGACACATAGTTTACGTCCATCAAATACTTTTACTTCAAACTCAAATTTCACCCTCAGCCCAATCAGAAGTATCAGAACATAGAAAATAGAAACATAGAAACCTATACAAAGTAGCCAGAAAGAAATTCTCACTTTAAAGAAATACGTCAGATGGATTTAGAGGCTTATATATATATATATATATATATATATATATATATATATATATTTTGAAAGAATTATATATTATCTGGGTAGTGTGAAAAATACTTTATAATCACTAAAATCTGTCACTCACTTCAGTTCATCATGATCTTACAAAGTTACATTACAATCAGTGAAGCTTTCTACGCTAACAGTGAATCTTTTATTTACATGGTGTCTTTTGTTTGTTACAAAGAGAGGATTCTTCAAATTCTGACTAACTTGAACACAATGAACTTGAATGGCTGTAAACTCAGTCAAAGTAAACTTAATCTGGTGACATTCAAAGGCTTCATGCTGGGTACCTAATCTCTGTGCAGTGAGTGCACTTTGACCTCACATTGTCACCATAGTATGAGCACACACTGAGGGTGCTGTGAGGTTACACTTTTAGCTCACTGTGACCCTCACACTGTGACCACATCATGAGTAACCTGGGAGATCATGACGAGATTAGATGTTAAGGTGTTTCGGCCTTTCGTCACATTGTTCATGTTTTCAGGGCAGAAAATAAAGCTGTATAATACAGCAGTTTACAGTTTTCTGTCATTCATTCAGTACTTCAGAATGAAAGAATAATTAATAATAAAGAGCAACAGGTTTAGAGGTACACAATCAAAACTGATGACCTACAGTTCTTTATACTGATTAATTTTGTATGAAAACGGCATACATTTTGTGTCTGTCCCAGTGATGAAATGCAGCACTTTGCATGATCTTTGCACCACCTGCTGGTGACCATGTCAGGACGATTTTCTATCTTAAATGTGATTTTAAATCTCCAAAAATGATAATGCCATATAAAACGGTACAATTAGCGAGTAATATTTAAAGTCTTCTGAAGCCATTGCTCTTAAAATCATTTGTTGGTGCGTTTTTAAACATTCATGAACACATACAACCTTACATTCACACTGCAGAAATACAGTACAAAGGAAGACAGAACAAAGCCACTAGATGGCAAGCCTGAAACCATTTGTCGGAAAAGCGTAACGACTAAAGCTAACGCTTTCGGTCTGGCAATGGATGTTAATGGAAGAGAGGCTTCACTACGCTAAATAAACAGCTTTTTAGAGGAGACAGCTTATCATTTACTGAATCGACAGCCTATCTGCTAATCTTCAGCATATTTTACACTAAACAACACTTTTGGATTGAACTATTTTTAGAGTTTACAATGAAAAAAAATCAGTTTTATTAGATAAATCACAGATTTTTGGGATAGGTGGGATTCAATTTACGACACTTGTCATTCATTCCTATGAGCTGCGTCTTCCTATGAAGGCTGCATCCTCCGGAGGTCACATTTGAAGGCTGCACACGTCATCGGGGAGGTCTCATTTAAGAAAAGTAACCATTAAATTGCAAAGTAAAAACGAAATTATAGCATTTTACACCTCGTAAGGAATAACGGTCAATTTTATCATGGTTACTTTTCTTCAGTAAGACATCCTTAATGACGTGTGCAGCCTTCAAATGCGACCTCCGGAGGATGCAGCCTCTGAAATGAGACGCAGCTATCCCTGCATCCCAATGTATTGAATTAAATAGTATTGAAAATTACTACTATTACATAGAATTTATGATGGAAAACATGCACATTGGGACGCAGGCTATGGTATCTGTAAACAGCGTTTGAGTGTCGCACAACTCTTACTGAAATTCAATGATGCCAAGGCTGTAATGTGATTGGTTATTGAGGGACACGTGATCCATTTAGCCGTTATACTTTTTTCCAATAATAAGTAATACAGACCCACTCTTCTCCCTATAGTAAGAAAATCTCTGGACAGAAGACAAGGAGCACAGCGCTAAAAAGGGATTCGCTGATTGTTTTAGTTACTTTACTAAGTTACTGTACCTTTACTTTAATTTCTGTACTGATAGTGGTTAATAAAGTCAAATAATATTGTAGCATGCCAGTGAGTCAGAGTTATCTTTCCCCTGAGCAGGTTAGTTTCCCATTTGCTGTTTGGAACCAAATCGACTTTTTTGGAACAGGCCTCAGTTAGGACAGACATATGAGAGCACCATGTCGATTTCATTAGCAATGATAACAGGTCCTGGGTGAATGTTTTCAGGTAGATAGTGACAGGAAGTCATCTGCCAGACATCTATATAGATGACTCCATCAATACCACTGAACATCTTCCGCATCACTGTGTCCAACTGCAACATGTGCCAATCACTTTGAAAAAAACTCTGTAAAAAAAAAAAAAAAAAAAACACAGATCATAATTAGAAAGAGCTTTATTGCCAAGTGTGCTTGCACAAACAATAATATACCTCTGCCAGCATAGAAAGAAATGACAGTTACCTACCTAGAATAAATAAAGGAATGGGTTTGCCCATTTTTATCTGCATTTAAGCACTACATTTATATCAGTTCAAGTATAGTAATTTCACTGGGAGTCAAACCCATGATTTTGGCATTATTGTAATGCATTACTTTGAAAAGTAAGTTTTCCCAACACGGCACACTTTCGTGTACAAGAAATACCATAACAAGTACCATATTTTCTTGTTGAAAACAAAGTAGGATTGGAAAGTGAGCAAAGATACCTTTCGTCCTGTAGTGTTTCCAGACTTGATGATGACGGTGGTATATGGAGCACGACTCAGCAGTGCAAGAACAGACTGGCGGATTTTGGCCACTTCAAACACGTAAAATGTTATCGGGTGAAAAACCAGGTGAGCACAATATGTGAAGACAACGACTGCATGAGGCCCACCGGCTATTTCATCAATATCATTGCTGATGTAATGCAGGTCAATAATAGGCATAACTCTAGAAAATCGCAAAGGAACACCATGTACCCTCCAGTGAATAATGGTGTTATTTTCCAACTGCACAGCCATCAGGGGGCCTCCTCCAGGATGAGTGTGGAGGTCCATTGTTTTTATGCCTAATAAATATAGATGAAACTATTATTATAATTATAGCTTTAGACCAGGGCTGCCCAAACCTGTTCCTGGAGATTGACTTTCCTGCAGAGTTTAGTTCCAACCCTGATCAAACACACCTGTCAGTAATTAGCAAGTGCTCCTTGAGATCCTAATTAGCTGGTTCCGGTGTATTTGGTCAGGGTTGGAGCTGAACTCTGCAGGAAAGTCGATCTCCAGGACCAGGTTTGAGCACCCCTGCTTTAGACAGTTATACAACTTTGGAACACCAAAAGTGCAATTAATGATGAGAAAATTCTCATTTCTGAGTGAACTGTCCCTGCACTGATTTATATTCAGGTCTCAATGTCATTGCATTAGATATAAAATATCAAAGTAGTATCTGTAAACAAGATCTGCATTAGCTTTTTTTATGAACCAACTTCACCTTTACAAACCATTTTCGTAACAACATTTTGCAAGTTTGCCTGAAAAGTGCACCAGTTTTGGTATTTTCATCCAGTATGTTCATTTTTAAATTAAGTGTCCACATCCTTTTGGGGGCCTTGTTTAATTTATATGATATATTCATGCTATTGAGTCTTAAACTGAATCTTGAAAACTGAGGCATACTTGCCTGGCACTATTTTTTCAAAGTACTCAAACCACTGCCTTGTGGTGGAGTCTCCCATCAAGTAGACAATCTTGTTTTTAAGACAGTTTCCCATTTGTGCAGGACTGAACTGTCGAGTGTTGCATACAAAAGACTTCCAGACATCTTTCAAATAAAATCCTGCTGGAACCGGTGTTGTCAGGCCAGACCTGCATTTCTCCACTGTGCCTAAAGCAAAGAAACATGCAGATGTAATTTTTTGTAGTTACATTAATTCTTTTGAAACTACATTTGATTTCAGATTATATCTGTTTGTCTATACGGATAAAACTTCTTTTACTGGTTCTCGAATCTGGTTGGCTAAAAAGAGTGTAATATAGTCCAACAGAACTCCAACAGCCGTTTCACCATTTGTAACTGTAGCACTCCGCTTGCGGTACTTCTTACAGGGAATGTCATGACGGACGTCCAAATCCACTATAATTTTAAAAATATTACTGTTTTGAAGCCGCACAAGAGCACCTCACCTCGGCCAGATACAGCCATATCTCATGTCTACTTGTGTGATATTGCTTATATATTCACTTATATGGAACCTCTCTTCCCTCTTTTTGGTGACCTCTTGGGTTTCTGTAGTCTTTTAGACCTCCCCAGTTAAGTTTTCTTAAGCCCAAGGTGTAGGCCTTGCATGGTCTTCTTGGTTCTCTTGCACCCCCGGGTTGAGCTGATGCTCCTCACCTATGAGCAGGTGTAGTTGAGCATTATTGTCTATTACTTGCCTCCTTGGTGGGCTGCCTTTACGGTTGTCAGTACTTCCCTCACTGTGGGAAGGTTGTCTGTGAGCCTGCCAGTCCCAGATGGAGCATGTGAGTTGCCCCTCTGAGAACTAAGAACTCCGCTACTGGACCTCAATGTGCAGTCAAGGCTGCCCTTTTGAGCTTGGCACTGCTCCCCTCACTGCAGGAGGGTTGTCTATGAACTTGCCATTCTCAGGCAGAGCATGTGAGTTCTCCTCTTGAATTGAGAGGCAAGAACTCCACACCCAGAGCTCTGTAGGCAGCATATTAGGTTGTTTTTGCCTCCCTGTTAGGCTCTCAGGAGTCGTGTTGTGCGCAAAGTCGAGTATGTCCTCCTCTTACTCAAAAGGTTGAGTACTCCACTTCACAGAGCTCCATGATGGAGTCATACCAGGTAGCTAGGCCTCTTCATGACCTCTATAATGGCACTATGTGCTTTATAAAATCCATATTTATGATAAGTGCACACGCAGAGCATCTTGTGCACTTTCTAAAATCCATATTGGTAAGGGTCAGTAAAATCAGCTGGCTGAGTTCATGGGTGGAATAAACGTATGGCAGGACTTTTACTTTCTGACCCCTGGACTACCCACCTCCGGACTGGGCAGCAGCCAGATATGGCTGCCAGCTCAAAGGATCTGGAGAGAAAGATCCTTCGGAAATCTCAGTCTTAAGTACGGTGGAAGGCGTTATTGCTGGTTCCTTTCAATTTCCCTTGCACTTGTTGCTTTCAGAGACTATGCCCTCTTTAGCCTCTCTGGGAGAATTAGGGGTTGATGTATGAAGTCCCCCTAGGTGACAGGTCAGGGTCTGGTAATATGGTGAAACCTGGACGCCTGAACCCAGATGAAAAAAGGTGCACTTGCATAATTTATGTAAAGTGCTTCATTTTCACGCACTAATTTTGTACTTAGTATACTAAACATGATTCATTAGTACCTCTTAAGACCATCTTAAGATCATCTAAAGCCGGGCTCACACTACAGGATTTTCAGAGAATTGGAACAAAAATCTTGTCAAGCACCTCGATCGGTCCCAGTGTTCAACACGGATTATCTGGTAATGTAAGACGTTCACAGATCGAATCTTGCACCTCCCGATCTGCTCTCACACAAATCGGGTCCGCCCCGATCATATCAAAAATGTTTGATATTCAGGATTTTAAATCAGGATGATCACAGCTATTATTACGTCAGTACTTTCACAACAGCCAATGCGCGACTGCAAAACAGCTGCTGTGGTCCGTTGGATAGTGGAGATGGAGGAGACTGCTTTTTATATTTTTGTAGTAACACTGTCTGTATAAAATGTTGACAACCACAACTGCATGGAGTAAGGAAAGCTCTGGAGTGAAATCATCTCAGTTTTCAACATAAGTGAGTGCATAAAGCTGCTAGCATGCTAACTAACATTTGTAAACATTAGTTGGTGATAGATAGATAGATAGATAGATAGATAAATAGATAGATATAGGCGGGACTTTGGCTGAAGGGGATATAGTCACTGACATCCGCCGAAGTGTCCATGGGGCAACTTTTATAGTTACGCGGTAGAGATGGTGCTTGGCATACACTCCTCTCAGCATGGCAGCATGGATATTTTGTTCCTCATAGTGACCACTTAAGGACGCAGTTTGAGTTCCTTAATAAGGGAACATTTCAGGTTATGCCTGTAAGCATGGTTCCCTAAAAAGGGAATGAGACGCTGCATCGTCTTTTCTTGCCATGCCTCGGACACACGCTTCAGATGAAGAAGCGGATGATGTGTTCTCTCTGCGCCCTTTTATACTGTGGTCACACCGGTAGTGATGTCATAGGCTGTCACCAGCCACTCTGAAGGTGTTTTCCATAGTGACCACTAGAGGGCGCAGTGTCTCATTTCCTTCTCAGGTAAACATAGTCACATGCGTAACCTGAGATGTTTTCTATAATAAAAAACTATTAATTGTATTTGTTTTGAAATTTATTTATTTATTTATTTATTTATTTATTTATTTTTTTCTAATCAGGAAATGAGCTGGTCAAAATGTATAGTGACTATTATGTAAACATACCAATGGCTGCAGTGTTGGGAAGGATATTTGTGATGTTTGTGTCTCCTCTAATGGCAACGCTTGTGACTTTGCTGTGGAGAGAGAGAGAGAACATTCTGTAACTTTTTTGTTTGTTTGTTTTGCAATTGTTTCTACAATTATTCTGAAATTCATTTTGAATAATTACTTTGAAAAAAACAGCTGCTGAAAACGATTTAATGGGTTTTCCATACGTCCACCTGAGTGATAAACCAGTTTGTCACAGGAAAGTTTCTTCGGTCTCTGACACTGCCACACCGTCCCTGTTCTTACATCCTTATACTCACAGCAACATCTGCCTTTCTTCCAACTTCCATCTTCACCCCACTTAAGATTACACTCTACTACTTCACGGGTCCTGGATTTTCCTGATCTAAAGTAGCCTTTAAAGTGGGTGCGTGGGAATGAAGAGTCCCTGTATTTTTTAATAATCTGCACAGCCTCACTGGAGTGCTCAAGACGTACAAAAATTTGTGCCTGACCTTCCCAGGGCAGAAGGAAATCAACAGAGTAAGTCCCATTACGATGATCCACAACCTCCCCGTACATACTCGCCTTTAAGAACAACAGAAAATAATAAGTTTAGTGCAGAAAACTGCAGAAGTCTGTTGGTAAAGACATTTTTAAAGCTTTTAAATGTAAACATAATATTTTGCAAATAAATCAACAGTTATTGCAGGTTAAACTTAACATGTCAAATGCCTGTATATTGTTTTTTTGTTGTTGTTGTTTTGTTTCTTTGTTTTTGTCTTCAAAAATGTATTTTTAAAAATAATATATCAGAAAATAAACACACCTTTAGCTCTGAATTGAAAAGTTTTGCTTTGAAAAAATCTCCTCCATATCGCTTCAGGTTCTTGTTGTGGTCTCTGGCTGTGATAGCAACAGAGATCTTTTCTCCCACTTTGTAACTCTCTTTGAGTCCCACAATAGAGAAAGACGAGTGGACTGGACTTGTGCTCTGATCCAGATGAGTGATTTCTTGATCTGGACCAGGCCACTCAATATCCTTCTGTAGTCTTTTCCACTCCTCATCACTGATTCCCATGTCAGATGCAGATATTGTGGATGGATTGTTAGAGAAAGACGAGTGGACTGGACTTGTGCTCTGATTCAGATGAGTGATTTCTTGATCTGGAACAGGCCACTCAATAATCTTCTGTAGTCTTTCCCACTCCTCATCACTGATTCCCATGTCAGATGCGGATATTGCGGATGAATTGTTATTTCGAGGAACTGGTTTCGGTCTGGGGGCCTGGAATTGCTTTATGTGGATCCCACCATTCAGTACCCATAGAGCCTGAGAGAGGACCAAGATATCATTCACACCAATTCCATTTATTTCTATGAGCAAATGGTTATTGTTTATTGTAGGTACACATACTTTCTGGATAATACTACTAAAGTTATATAGATTTGTAGGCATTTGGCGAAATCATGCACAAACTGTGAAATGGCTGGGTTCAAAACAAACAGCAAGTTGCTTGTATATATCTGTGTCAAACATGCCGTCCACTTCCCCACCACCAGTTATAAAAGTATTTAAAGCTGAAGTTTTTGAGTGTTGATGAGTCATTCATGTATGGAGCACAACTCATGAGTCAAGTGTGCCGTGCGCACAAATCATTTAGCACGTTGCAACTAAAACCCTATTCATACAGAATGTAATAATAATTACGGAGTTTGTCTGTGATCTCAGTCCTGTCCAAATCAGCCATGTCTGTAATTTGTAAAGTAAAAACTCCCCCTCAAATGACCTACCATATTTTAGTGAACACAGAGGTCCTGTGATAATATTTAGGAAAAGTTAAAACTGCCAGATTGAAAGAATTTAAATCAAACTTTACTTGTCTTACATGTGTAAATTTAAGCCTACGTTTAATGTCTAACAAGAAAAAAAAATGGAGAGAAATGCAAAATTATTGCATTCCTCTTCTCTTGTGCTCTGTTTGACACGCCCAGCGCTTGTTCAGTGAAGTCTTTTTTAGTTTACAGAGAATGTGAACTGTCAAGACAAGCCTGTGTGCTAAACGGAAATAATAATGTAATTTCACAGTATTTAGCCCTGAAATAACTACCCAACTGTGAACTGTTGTAAATAAATAAAACCTAAACTGAGAAAAAAAATCTCAAATGCTTCAAACAGCCAAAAGAAAGGCATAAATATCAAACATACAAATTAATTGATTCCTGCTAAAACCTATTAATTCTACTTTACAGCAGTTACACAGTTGCCTATTTGAATGCCACACAGCTTTGTTATCTTGTTAGGCAGAAATATACATATACATATATATATATATATATATTATATATTTCATTTTTTATTAATGCCACATTTGTTGTTGTTAGGCAGCAATACAACACTTTTTTTTTTTTTTTTGATCATTATTTTAACATCTGCTTTAAAATGTCTTACAAACTTACCAAACAGAATGATGTCCAAAGAAAACAAGCCTGTAGTAATACACATTGTCTTAACCTGCAGACTGACAAGAAAATGATCAATTTCCAAATCCTTCAAAACATGAAACCACTGACCCATAATATGACAAATGTAATAATATCCATAAACTCCTGATTACCTGGTGCATTTGTTTTCTCCGTGGACGGCATGGCCATGGCTAAGTCTGTTGTTCTCCTGTTTTATGTCAGCTTGTGAGTGAAGAACACGGACGTACGGCTCTGAAAATGAGGCCCTCCCACAAATGACATGCAGTTGAAGAAATGCAGCTGATTTGATTTTTCTACATCAGATAAATGTGGATTAGTGAAGATTATTCATTCTTGCTCACGGAACTAAAATCCAGCAGTTTTCAGTTTAGCAAAAAAAACAAACAAAAAAAAAAAACAAAACAAAACAAACAAAAAAAAAAAAAAAAGCAAACAAACATAAGAACAGGTGTGTAACAGGAGTGTAAACATTATTATTGAGTAGAGCTGTATTGTCATTCTGCTACATGTGTGGACATGTGTAAACATAATTATTCCTATATAGCAAGGTAAAAGTACCACAAGGAACACTAACAAAAAAGTGTGTTGGAATGTGGTACCAGGGAAGGGCTAGTGCTGTGAACTTATACACACTCAAAAAAATGTCACTGGGGTGGTATTTGCTTTTAACGGACATTCGTCCCTTATTTTATTTTATTTTTTTTTTCATTTGTACTTTGAGTTTGTTCTTATGTAGTTATTCTTTTTAATTACAGTGGAGAAGCTAAATATAGTTTCACTGTACCTGCATGATGGCAATAAATATTTTTCTGTAAGAATAGTAAGGGTACATTGTTATGTTATGATTTTTTTTTTCTTTGGTGCAATTTCCACATGAACAGTGCACATTTTCAAGGCTCTTAGTGCAAAAATCCATATCTTTAAAAAGCACACCTCATGCTATCATTACATTTACCTTTACATTTATTCATGTAGCTATTCATACTATTATACATATATATGTGTGTGTGTGTGTGTGTGTGTGTACTTGTTTTTGCTACATTGTGGGGACCAAATGTCCCACAAGGATAGTAAAACCTGAAATTTTTGACATGGTGGGGACCGGCCTGCGGTCCCCACAATGTTAAAAAATTAATAGTAAATGATGTTTATCTGAATGTGTAACGATGCAAACATGTTTTCTGTAAGGGCTAGGTTTAGGGTTAGGGTTGGGTTAGGGGATAGACAATATCGTTTTTTCAGTATAAAAACTATAGAAGTCTATGGAAAGTCCCTACAATTCACAGAAACAAACATGCGTGTGAGTGTGTGTGTCTCTCTCTCTGTTATATTTTATTGTCTCCTAGTATCTTGTTGTTTTTTGTTTTATTTGATCAGTGGTTTTCAAACCGGTCCTGCGAGCGCCCCCAACAATACACATTTTCTGTGTCTCCCTAGTCTGTCACACCTGATTCAACTCATTGGTTCACTAGTAGAGACAGCAAGACCTGAAATGGGTGTGTCAGATATGAGAGACCTACAAAATGTGCAGTGTTGGGGGCTCGCCGGACCGGTTTGAAAACCACTGTATTAGATAATAAACAATAATAAAAACATTGCTAGCATTAAACAGGACATATATGTGTATTACATTTAAACACTGGAATATTTGAAAGAAAGCATTTAATTTCCAATGCAGGTGTAAGAATAGTTCAATGTACTGATTTCTTATTAAAACCACTTTGCGTTTCAGAACTGAAAAAGTGAGAGAGAACAAAGACATGGTTGATTTCCTCACAGGTTCACCTTTGTACTTGAACTAAATCTCACATTAATATTTCAGAATGCCTTTATATTTGATCTGTTGTTTTATTTTAGAAGAGATTCAGCGTTATAAAACAAGTGAAACTTGTGGATCTGGTTCTTCTGGTCAATGGAGAACGAGATGAACAGACAATCTGTGTTACAGCAACATTCCCAGTGATACTTTAACACTAGTCCACTGAGTGTGGACTCATATCAACACTGAAGCAGTTATATTTTAGCAAAGACAGTTCAGTATAATTTATGCATGCCACAATGCATGATGGGAGCCATGCATGAGTTTTGATTAGCTACAACATGCTTTTTTGATGGTCACTGTTGTTGTGATTCTCATGCTGATTCTTGATATATGTGTCTAATAGTGAGTAAATAATAAGCCTGTAAATGTTTGAATGACAAACCCTACGCGCTGATATCTCGGGGATATTAGCAGTGGCCATTTAGGGGAATTTGATTTGTTTTCATCTATATATTGACTATGAAAGTAGATCTGTTCCTGCATTAGTGATTGTAGATGGCGCAATGTTTTGAAGTCACTCAACCAAGAAGTGACTAAGCTTTAACAGAATATACTTAAATGCTCATTATATTAATGATCATATCTGTTGCTCTTTCTGCTGTCTAACATTATATAATGTTATAATGTTACTATTATTATTATTATTATTAATATTATGTATATCTTATCAATGTATACTTAATTCTTAGTGCAGTTATATCTCTCATTTTTATTTATTTGTTTTTCCCCTCACCAAATATCGCACAGAAATTGAATTAATAATAATTACTATCTGTCTACCTGTTTAAACTACCACATCCATACATTTACAGCTTGGTCTTTTGTTGTTGTTGTTTGGTTTTGTTTTTTCTCCTATCTTTCCTCTCCTTTTGTTTTTTCTTTCTCATTTGTGTATACGTGTGTGTATGTATCTGTGACTGATTTCAGCTTACGTATAAGCCGCTGTCAAGATGTTGCTGTCAATCTATATGTTTCACTTTGCTCAATAAAATAAATAAATAAATAAATATATGCAAATTAGGGGATGTCTTGGGGACCTTCTCTTTTTTTTGTTAGCTGGGTTCATCGTCCTGTAAGTGTAAAAACAGCAGTTAGGCATTTGGCACCCTTTGCAGGCATTTGGAATAATATGTAATGTACATAATGTAGGCTGATACAAAATAAACAATTAATGTATTTTAATAGTGCTAATCACTGAAACCATATGATTATTATCAATTAACTAAGCGTCAACAGCCAAAAAAAATTATGAACGCACCTGAAAGTGATACATGTGCTTCATCTTGAGTGTTTTTTATTTGTATGTCCTTGGCGCCAGTCAGCTGCAAATATTTAGGTGAGGGCTGGTGTGGGCACGAACACAGGAATGTCACATCATGTGTGCTTAGCCTACTGCCTACATATACATATATATATATATATATACACACACGTCTGTATATTAAACAAAAGTTCTATATTAAGAGAGAATGTCATATGTAAACCATACTCTGTGCACAAGAGCACAGATTTTTTACAATATAATATTAAAAGCATGATAAAAACACAAACATTTTGAGCTACTGTGTCTTTTAAACGCAAAGAGAGAGAATCAGTGTTTGAATCTCAACAATGGTGACAATCAAAAGGTGTGTTTGCCCTGAACAGCCGAGAGCAGTATTTGTCAAATACAGAAGCGTTTTCATGAGCAACAGAAACACAGATTTGTGAGCACATGTGATCATTGTCATTCTATGAGTCTGGCCAATCATAAAACAGTCTTGACGGTGACTTGAAATGGTGACACGTGACTGTCACGTGTGGAATCAAAGTACCACAACAATTCGAGAGCAGCCGGCTTTTTCTGTAACAATGCAGGTGGTGTTGTTTTCACATGATGATAATCATCATGAGCACGCCCGGTTACTTCTTTTTCTTTTGAGCGTATAGGTTTCACATAAATCAGCCTGTGAATCTACAGTATGCAAACACAGTGCAGCTTGGATAGTTATGCGTGCATTTAAAGATCTTAACTCCTGTACTGTTTAGACACAAACGTCAACAACCAGCATATGAATCTCAAGAAGTGACAGTCAACAAAAAGCTTCATGCTGCAATGCATGCTGGATAACACCATAGTAAAAACTCCCATCGATACACCGCATAAATTGTCACCACTGTTAAAGACCTTTTCTTTTTTTTTTTGCTGTTTAGTAAAAGCTGAACACAAATTAACAAACCAAAGAATGACCACTTCATGACATTCATTTATCATGATTGATAGACAAACCGCAAGCTTGAATGCTACTTTAAAGTTTGGTTAAACAATGCACAAAAGATCATTCTGAATTGTTTAGAAACAGATTACTTTAAATTACTAAAAAGGTCAAGAGCCTAACTAAAGCAAACACTGATCTCTGTGATGGTGGCATCATTTTAACCAATAAAACATCAACATCTGATCCTCTGTGATTGTCAATAACAGCAGGTGTTCATCACTAATGTACAATCATCATTTAATTAGTCACTTAATTATCTCTTTAACTTTTTAACTTTTTGAAGGTCCCACCTCAATTGTTGCTCAACTGATTAAAAACTAGGACTCGACACTGGACTCAGACACAACACTGGATACTTGAAAATGACAACAACAATAAAGCAGTAAAATAATAATAAAATAATAATAATAATTAATAGTAATAATAATAATAATAATAATTAAAAACAAAATAAAATGCAATAAAGGGCCATTGTTTTACATAAGATTCTCTACATAAAAACTCTACATGCAGAACAAATTCTAACAGTCTTCGTTGCTTTCTTATTAGTAGATACTGAAATCAAATTAACATAATTTTCCATGTCTCTTAGAAAGACCACCAAGACAGGTTTACAGTTTGAGAATTTGCACTTGTGAATGTAAAATTTGCAAGTTTTTTTGCAAGAAAATAATTAAATTTATATTAAAACAAATATTTTATTTAGTGGGGTCTGAGTCAAAATACCCAAATATAATGTTTCTCATTTGTAAAGAAAATTCTGGCAAAATCTTCAACTTAACCATAACACCAATATCATATCAAAACTCGTGAGTGTAGCGGCATGACCAGAATAAGTGTTCCACAGTTTCATCAGCATTCAAACAAAAGGAACATGTTAGCTCTACATCAGCTCTAAACTTTTGGATAAATTTCTTGACAGGATAACACCTCTAGATCAGTTTAAAAGACACTTCTTTTACTTTATTTGTGAGAAAGATGTTTTGCTCTATTGACCAGGGCCCTCATTTATCAACAGTGTGTAGAAAATATTTAAACTTTTGTCCTACAAAATCTATATTTATCAAATGTGCGCACACGATTCTTATGCACACCAGTAAGTAATCATTAGGCTTGTTTGAGATGAGCAAAATCTGCACAGAACCCGTCACTGGTGATTGCATGCCGGTTAGAAATGTGTCCGAGTTACGTCCGCCTTGCTCTGATGTCATGCTGACAGGTTTCAAAAAACTCTCATGATGGCAAGAGTTTTGTATCGGATTGAGCAGTCGGGCATAGATTTTTTTTTTTTTTTTTTTTTTACTTCCTTCTTAAATAACAAATATGAATCAGTCCAACCCTCATCGCAGCAGATGACAACCTTTTGATTTTGAGTTGGCTGAATGTATATATGAAAATGTAAAAGGAAGATATTGCTATGGTTATTGTCTGAATTTTACATAGTTTGTGTATGTGTGTGTGTGTGTGTGATTTAATTATTATTCCTAATAATATTTTGACGATTTTTTTTTCCAACCTACCTTTTTTTTTTTTTTTTTTTTTTTTTTTTTTTTTTGGACAGTAACAGTATATTCTGATGGAGTTCTAAAAATGAATAACTGCAATTTTTTCTGTCTTTAAAATGTCAACAAAACGAAACAAGAATTTTGAACCTGGCTTGCTTGCTTATTTATTTATTTGTTCAGTCCTCTTCACCTGGGTTGTCTTGCCTTAAAAATGCACTTTATAAACACAAAGGAGAATGCATAAAATATAATTCTGCAAACATCACAAACACAGCCACAGTGTCCAGAAATTGCAAGTGGTATTAATCAATGTATTAATGATCTAATTCTTCCTTTCTTTTTCTTTCTTTCTTTTTTCTTTCAACTTGACAAGAAGTGGAGCTCTGAATGACTGACAGCTGTGTCATTTATTTATTCATTCAGCAGATGATTTTATCCAAGTGACTTACAAATTAGGACGTTCACAATCAAAAGGTGTTTCAGCCTTTCGTCACATTGTTCATGTTTTCAGGGAAGAAATAAAGCTGTATAATACAACGGTTTAGATGTACACAAACAAACTGATGACCTACAGTTCTTTATACTTGTTAATTTTGTATAAAAACGGCATACATTTTGTGAAGATGAAATGCAGAACTTTGCGTGATCTTTGCACCACCTGCTGGTGACCATGTAACAAGGCAGGATGATTTTCTTAAATGTGATTTAAATTTTTAAAAATGATTATGCCATGAAAACAATACAATTAGCGAATAATATTTAAGTCTTCTGAAGCCATATGACAGCGTTGCTCTTAAAATCATTTGTGGGTGCGTTTTTAAACTTTAAAAAATGCATACGGCCTTACCTTCACGCTGCAGAAATACAGTACAAAGGAAGACAGAACAAAGCCACTACACTGTAAAAAATAAAAAACTCAATTTGTTGAGTCAGCTTAAAATAATTTGTTACCCTGCTGCCTTAAAATTTTAAGTTCAGTCAACTAAAATAAGTTTAGTCAACTTGAAATGTTAAGTTGTACTAAGTAACAACTTAGATATTTGTGTTTGCTATACTTAACAGATAGGTAAGTAACCCAGCTGCCTTAAAATTTTAAGTTGATTCAACTCAAATATCTAAGTTGTCACTTAGTATAATTTAACATTTCAAGCTGAATAAACTTTTTTTGAGTTAACTGAACTTAAAATGTTAAGGCAGCCAGGTTACAAATTATTTTAAGTTGACTCAACAAATTGTTTTTTACAGTGTAGATGGCAAGCCTGAAACCATTAGTCAGAAAAGCGTAACGGCTAAAGCTAACGCTTTCGGTCTGGCAATGGATGTTAATGGAAGAGAGGCTTCGCTACGCTAAATAAACAGCTTTTTAGAGGAGACAGCTTATAATTTAATGAATGGACAGCTTATCTGCTAATCTTCAGCATGTTTTACACTAAACAACACTTTTGGATTGAACTATTTGTAAAGTTTACAACGGAAAAAAAAAAAGCAGTTTCATTAGAGAATTCACTGATTTTTGCAACAGGTGGGATTCAGTTTACAGCACTTCTCATTCATTCCTATGAGGTGCGTCTCATTTAGAAGGCTGCATCCTCAGGAGGTCGCATTTGAAGGCTGCACACGTCATCAGGAGGTCTCATTTAAGAAAAGTAACCATTAAATTGCAAAGTGAAAAATAAATTATAGTATTTTACACCTCGCAAGGAATACCGGTCAATTTTATTATGGTTACTTTTCTTAAATAAGACATCCTTAATGACAGGGACACGTGATCCAATTTAGCTGTTTGCTTTCTCCGATAATAAGTAATACAGACCCTCTCTTCTCCTTATAGTAAGAAAATCTCTGGACAGAAGACAAGGAGCACAGCACTAAAAAGGGAAGGAGCTACAGTCATGTGAAAAGTTAGGACACCCTATTGAATTCCATGCTTTTCCATATGAGGACATCATTAAAAAAAATGGTCCTTGGCTGGT